>NC_063210.1:25168001-25178001 GCF_017589495.1 Alosa alosa | reverse complement strand
CATACTACAACATATATTCATAAAACAACATGATCAAATTAAACGACTACAGAGTTTTATTTTTAGCATGGGTTTCCTCCCGTGAAAAGAGACCTGCAGATCTTCATAGCATAGCGTTAAAATCCTGGACGTGTTTGGCTTTATTTTTTTGGCAAAAAACGTCGCTCTTAACAGCCGCCAGTCTTTGAGAAGACGTGAAATATCCACTGGAATTTTGTTTGTATTACACCTGCCAGGGAATCCGTGTTATGTGGCTAAGCTGCTGCCTAGCAGGTAAAACACGTTTAAATGGATATTTTTTTTTTTATTAGCTAGAAATGGTGCCACATGTCTACATTCAATGCTATTTATGCCACTTTGAAAGTTTGTTTAGATCCAGTGATTCTGCTGTCATGGAAACGCTACGTCACACTTTGGGACTCTATTCTGAGAAGTGCTCTGTAGTGTTCTAAAGGCTTCTGCGGTGCTCTGTGACACTCCAAAGTGATTGAAATCTTTCTGTGGTGTTCTAAAGTGTTCTGTGATGGTCTGTGATGTTCCGCTGAGGCCTGCTGGTCTCTCAGGGCTAAGCTGAGTCTGGCTCTAGAAGAACAGCACTGGTCCCATTGTGTTCAGGCCTGTTTTCATTGTATTATAGCTTCCTCTGTGTCTACCACAAATGTGTGTGTGTGTGTGTGTGTGTGTGTGTGTGTGTGTAAAGGCCCAAAGGTGTGTGTGTGTGTGTGTGTGTGTGTAAAGGCCCAAATGTGTGTGTGTGTGTGTGTGTGTGCCCAAATGTGTGCACACAGTACATGAGTGAATGTGTACATGAAGTGTGTGCATAATGTGCGTGGATGTGTGTGAATGTGTGTGTGTGTGTGTGTGTGTGTATGTGTTTATCGCCAATGACGAGAGAAGAAAAACCAGAAGCGATGTAATAACAAAGAAGAGTGTATGTGTGTGTGTGAGAGAGAGAGAGAGAGGTAGAGAGAGTAGAGTGTGTGTGTGTGTGAGACAGAGAGGGGGGGAGAGAGAGGAAGAGAGGAGAGAGAGAGGAGAGAGAGAGAGAGGAGAGAGAGAGGGAGAGAGAGGGGAGGAGAGAGGGGAGAGAGGGGGAGGAGAGAGAGAGAGAGGAGAGAGGGGAGGGGGAGAAAGAGAGAGAGAAATAGAGAGAGAGAGAGAGGAGACAACACCTCCTCAGTGACTCACATGTGTCATGCGCAGTGTTGCCGGGGGAGATCAAATGGTCTACCTACTGTTCTTCTACTCCTGCTTCCTGAATGAGGGTCACCATGCCGACGCTTAGCAGTGACATCAGCAGTGCAGAGTCCCACTCTGACACGGTGACGCAAGGAGTCCCTCACTAGTTCAGCAGGAAGTGTTTGCATAACTTAGGCATGTCATCACGACCATGGGAAAAAAACGCATTGACACAGCAACCGTTACCATGGGCAAAAACTACATTGACACAGCAAGCATGGGCAAAAAACTAAATTGAACTGAAATAGTTTAACTTGAATCGTAGGCCGATTGGGGCTTGTCAGCGGAGACATTCTTCATGATGTCACATGCCTAATCTGAGATGAATTAAAAATCGCAAACACAGGCAAATGATGCAAACAGTTTTCTGTGTGTCTTGAGTTTGCATGAACATTTGTGAACACTTGCAAACAGTCTGAGGAAGCAGCTCTCCACAAAAATATAGGACCGCTCGACTAAGTGCGTCGACTAAATCATTCCAACTGAAAAGTTCAGAGAAAAACCGTTTGCTCTGACTGTTTGCATCCATAACGACAGCTTTCAAGCCGGGCGGGCGGGGTGCTCCACTCCACCTGACAGGCGTGGGAGACATCCTCTGAAGTCATGTCTCTGTCTCACACACACAATACACCCACGCCGCGGTAATCCCCTGCCCCACCAACAGGGGGAGCTGTTGTGCTCGGTGGCATGTGAGGGAGTGAGTCATCTGCTCCCAATTACTGCACATCCCACTCTTTATCTCCCACCCTCCCTCTTTCTCTCTCTTTCTTCTCCATCTCTTTTTGTCTCTGTCCCCCCCTCATTCATTCACTCTCTCTATCTCTTTCTCCTCTTTTCTTTGTCTATTGGTTTGTCACTCTTCCTTTCTTTCTCTCTCTGTTTCCCTCTCTCTCTCCCCTCTCTGTCTCTCCCTCTCTCTCTCTGTCTCCCCACTCCTCTCTCTCTCTCTTTCTGTTTCCCCCCTCCTCTCTCTCTCTCTCTCTCTCTCTCTCTCTCCCGGTCGGATGTATGGACAAAAGGGGACAGGGACCACGCGGGGGCGTGACGATCAGGGTTTGTTGCCAGGGGCAACCCAGACCCCAACACAATGATGACCCCATGAAGACTCCCTGGCCGGGAATAAATGGAGGCATTGATGGATGGAGAGAATGTGCAGGAGAGAGAGAGAGAGAGAGAAAAGGATAGAGAGACGAAGAGAAACAGTAGATAGAAAGAGGAGATGAGAGAAAAAGACAAAAAGAGATAGAGAGAGAGAGAGTGTGAGAGACAGAGAAAAGAGATAGAGAGAGAGAGTGTGAGAGACAGAGAAAAGAGATAGAGAGAGAGAGAGTGTGAGAGAGACAGAGAAAAGAGATGTTTATGACTAACACATCAGAAACCTTCTCTGACCCCACACTCTGCTCAGAAGCGCTGTTTGTTCTGCTCTGTGTGTGTGTGTGTGTGTGTGTGTGTGTGTGTGTGAGAGAGAGAGAGAGAGAGAGATAGAGGGAGGGAGAGAGTCGCAGAGCTCTCCACTGGTACTGTAGTACTGTATACTTTTGACACCAGTGGTCAAGTGTCATATGCCCTGCGGAGAGAAAACCCCAGCTCGAAAGCCATTCATATGTCTCCTCGCTGCTCTCGTCCAGCCTTGCATGACCTTATCACGCTTCCACCCTGTGGTTATGCAACTGACCATTCCAACACTTGCCACTCACTTCTCATCCACAGGTAGCCTTCACATCTATGAGTGTGTGTCTAGGACATCTATGAGTGTGTGTCTAGGACATCTATGCTACTGTGCCTTCTGCAGACAGACATACTGACATCTGTGTGTGTGTGTGTGTGCAAATGACACATCTGCTGAGTGTGCACAGTCAAGGACAACACATGTTGTGTCAATTTCAACACAGCGATCGTGTGGCTGCCTGGGTGATAGACAGACTTCAGCTATCTGATATGGAATGTTTTTTGTGACAAAATTAAGAAAATAAATGAAATATGAAATAAATAATTAAAAGTTAAAATAAATAAATAAAAGTTTAAATAAATAAATTAAATATGAAATAAATAAATAAATTATTAAATAAATAAATAAAAGTTAAATAAATAACATGTGAAATAAATAAATAAAATATTAAATGTAAAACGCAAACTAAATGAAATTGTGCAAAACCTGCAAAGAAGACCCATGACTTCTGACCTATACTCCCCCCCCCACACACACACACCTTCCAAAGCGAGGAGTGAAGTGGCAAACTGCCGCAGCTCAGCACACACCATCAAACACTCCCCTGCTATTGTTCACACGCACAGGAAGTGGCGCTTGTTGTGTTATTGTTGGAAGATGAAGGTATGAAGGTAGAGATCAAGAGGAGGGGGAGGGGGAGAGAGAGAGAGAGAGAGGGAGAGAGAGAGAGATCGGAGGGGGGAAAAGGGGGTTTAGAGGACGGGTACCTGACGCAGAAGAGATGCTTGAGCAACTCACTTTCCGTTACAGAACGACACACCAGTAAAGGAAACCATCTGGGAGTGAGCAGAGGAAGACTAGCTGAAGACTAGCAGAGGAAGACTAGCTGAAGACTAGCAGAGGAAGACTATCAGAAGACTAGCAGAGGAAGACTATCTGAAGACTATCAGAAGATTAGCAGAGGAAGCCTATCTGAGGACTAGCAGAGGAAGACTATCTGAAGACTAGTAGAGGAAGACCAGCTGAAGACTAGCTGGGGAAGACTAGCAGTAAGACTAGCTGGGGAAGACTAGCTGGAGAAGACTAGCAGTAGCTGAAGACTAGCTGGGGAAGACTAGCAGGAAGACTTGCTGGGGAAGACTAGCAGTAAGACTAGCTGGAGAAGACTAGCAGTAGCTGAAGACTAGCTGGGGAAGACTAGCAGTAAGACTAGCTGGAGAAGACTAGCAGTAGCTGAAGACTAGCTGGGGAAGACTAGCAGTAAGACTAGCTGGGGAAGACTAGCAGTAAGACTAGCGGAAGACTAGCTGGGGAAGACTAGCAGGAAGACTAGCTGGGGAAGACTAGCAGTAAGACTAGCTGAAGACTAGCTGGGGAAGACTAGCTGAAGACTAGCTGGGGAAGACTAGCAGTAAGACTAGCTGGGGAAGACTAGCTGAAGACTAGCTGGGGAAGACTAGCTGGGGAAGACTAGCTGAAGACTAGCTGAAGACTAGCTGGGGAAGACTAGCTGAAGACTAGCTGAAGACTAGCTGGGGAAGACTATCATGAACAGGGAAAGAGAAAGTGATGAACAAAATGAGAGAAATAGGAGTGATGTGTGAGAGAGGCAGAGGGAGAAACAGGGTGATAGAGAAATAAAAGAAAGAGAGTGGGAGATAACAAGTGTGTGTGTGTGTGTGTGTATTATCCTGTGTGCAGGAGTCCATCCTGTATGTGTGGGAGGAAGGGACGGTATGTGTGTTTGAGGGAGTGGGTTGTGTGTGTGTGTGGTATGCAGGTGGAAGTCCATGTATGTATGTATGTGTGTCCATGAAGGTATGTGTGTGTGTGTGTGTGTGTGTGTGTGTGAGCGTGTCCTCTAAACCATTAGAGAGTGACCTCTAAAGAACAGTACATCAGGCATGGCCTTGGCACAACCCTATTCAGCCTTTGTGTGTGTGTTTGTGTGTGTCTATGTGTGTGTCTGTGTGTGTGTGTGTGTGTACTTGCACGTGTGTGTGTGTGTGTGTGTGTGTCTGGTTAGATGTGCTTCTTAATATGGAGGCTCAGTTATTCTTGGCCATATTGAGTGGCTCATCCTCACCGGGCAGTTACGGTTCCTTAAAACTCTGCCAGAACCTGCAGGCTTGTGAGATACAGTACACGGAACCGTAACCTGAAAATTCCCTCATGAGCAAGAGGATCTAAAGATATTAATCCATTTTATTCAGTCTAGGGCAATTCCACAGAAAATGGACTTTTTGTCACATCCATAACGCCAGTGAAATGCCTTGGCATTTGTATGATGTGAATGATAACATTCATTTTTTGTGCATTTTTTCTCATGTACATTCTTCAGCCAAAAATAGCAAATGCTCAAATTTCATGTGATTATTCACATCATACCATACCATCACATTTTATTTGCGTTATGGATGTTACAAAAAATTTAATTTTCCATGGAATTGCCCTCCACTTCAAAGACACAGACGCAAACTTCTAAACCAACTGAAGAAACCCTGACAGTTGATGTCAATTCTGTAACCCTGTTATGACGTCTGGATCCTGAAGTGTGTGTGATGGAATAACATGGGCTTTGTGGAGGAGTGTGAGCCCAAGGCCCAAAGACCCATCTTTGCTAAAGTTAAGAGTTGCCTTTGCTCATTTGCATAACAGCAATTTGATTGGCTGGCCTGGCGCCTGTGTACTTGCTACTTGAAAAGTTTCAAAAGAACATTTCTCAACTTTTTGCCACAATCAACGCTAGCAAAGAAACACAACGCAAAGAAACAAAACGCAAAGAAACACAACGCAAAGAAACACAACGCAAAGAAACACAACGCAAAGAAACACACAGTTCAGTTTCAGCGAATGGGAAGTCAAGTGAAGTGTCTCTGTCAACACACACAAGCCGTGTGATGCTCATCACTGTCAACACACACAAGCCGTGTGATGCTCATCACTGTCAACACACACAAGCCGTGTGATGCTCATCACTGTCAACACACACAAGCCGTGAGAGGCTCATCACTGTCAACACACACAAGCCGTGTGATGCTCATCACTGTCAACACACACAAGCCGTGTGAGAGGCTCATCACTGTCAACACACACAAGCCGTGTGAGAGGCTCATCACTGTCTCTTCACTCTCCCTCTCGGCTCTCTACTCGCCCTGCTGCGTTCAGCTGCTCTCTACTCGCCCTGCTGCGTTCAGCTGCTCTGTACTCGCTGTGTTCTGTTCAGCTGCTCTCTTGCCGTGTTCTGTTCAGCTGACGGTCACTTGTGCTCTCTACTCGCTGTGTTCTGTTCAGCTGACGGTCACTTGGGCTCTATCGCTGTGTTCTTGGTCTCTCACGTTCTCTCCTAAGTCTCTTTTTGTAAATGATCTTAAAACAATTGTAGCATGTATAATTTATTGATTTCATGTACTTTTTTTCATGTTTTTTTGACATTGAATATATCATGGTAAAAGACTGGAGAATCTCTTTCTTTCTCCCACCTTTCTCTCTCCCTCTCTCTATCAATCCTCTCTCCCTCTCTCTCAGTCCTCTATCCCTCTCTCTCTCAGTCCTCTCTCTCTATTGTTTTTCAGGCCTCAGCAGAAGAAGTCAGACTTACAGTAACTCGACTGATTAATGTTTCACTCAGCAAATTCCCCACTGCTCTCTCGGCTCGACTGAGCACGCCTCCCTTACTGAGAACTCCTCAGTTGTGAATGAGACAGACACCTACACCAGAGCTTCCCTCGCCGAGACAAGATGTTCTCTGCACCCTCACAATTCAATTTCAGTTCAGTTCAATACACTTCACAACAGCGGTATGCACATCGTAACCAAGCAGTTTTGAACATTCTAATAAAATAATGTGTTCCTAAACAGTGTAAGTTCTAAAATTCCACATTATGTTCAATGGACTCAAATATTCTTTAAAAGAATGTGTTCCTAAACAGTGTAAGTTCTAAAATTCCACATACATTCCACATTATGTTCAACGGTCTCAGATATTCTCTTGAATCCTCATTCCACTGTCCAGCCCAGCAGTTTTTTCTGCTTCTGAGAGACGGAGCTTTTATGCCTTTAATTTGATGGGACAGTGAAGAGTGACAGGGTGCGAGTGGTAGAGAGATGGAGAGGGATCAGGAAATGGCCAGACACGACGCCTGCCTCAGGCATGTGGACTCAGGGTATGAATGCTATGCAGGACTTGAGTATGGTACTGGCATGCAGATTTGAAGTATGGGTACTGCATGCAGACTTGAGTATGGTACTAGCAGACTTGAGTATGGAGTACTGGCATGTGGACTTGAGTATGGTACTAGCAGACTTAGGTATGGTACTGGCAGACTTGAGTATGGTGTGCAGCATGTAGACTTGAGTATAGCACTGGCATGCTGACTTAGTATGGTACTGGCATGCAGACTTGAGTATGGCACTGGCATGCTGACTTGAGTATGGTGCTGGCATGCGGACTTGAGTATGGTACTGGCATGCAGACTTGAGTATGGTACTGGCATGCAGACTTGAGTATGGTACTGGCAGACTTGAGTATGGTACTGGCATGTGGACTTGAGTATGGTACTGGCAGACTTGAGTATGGTACTGGCAGACTTGAGTATGGTACTGGCATGTGGACTTGAGTATGGTACTGGCAGACTTGAGTATGGTACTGGCAGACTTGAGTATGGTACTGGCATGTAGACTTGAGTATGGCACTGGCATGCTGACTTGAGTATGGTACTGGCATGTGGACTTGAGTATGGTACTAGCAGACTTGAGTATGGTACTGGCATGTAGACTTGAGTATGGCACTGGCATGCTGACTTGAGTATGGTACTAGCAGACTTGAGTATGGTACTGGCATGTAGACTTGAGTATGGCACTGGCATGCTGACTTGAGTATGGTACTGGCAGACTTGGTATGGTACTGGCATGCAGATTTGAGTATGGTACTGGCAGACTTGAGTATGGTACTAGCAGACTTGAGTATGGTACTAGCAGACTTGAGTATGGCACTGGCATGCTGACTTGAGTATGGTACTGGCAGACTTGGTATGGTACTGGCATGCAGATTTGAGTATGGTACTGGCATGTAGACTTGAGTATGGCACTGGCATGCTGACTTGAGTATGGTACTGGCATGCAGACTTGAGTATGGTACTGGCATGCAGATTTGAGTATGGTACTGGCATGTAGACTTGAGTATGGCACTGGCATGCGGACTTGAGTATGGTACTGGCATGCAGATTTGAGTATGGTACTGGCATGCAGACTTGAGTATGGTACTGGCAGACTTGAGTATGGTACTGGCATGTGGACTTGAGTATGGTACTAGCAGACTTGAGTATGGTACCAGCAGTTTTTTCTGCTCTGAGATGGTACTGGCAGCAGACTTGGTGGTACTGGCAGACTTAGGTGATGGGACAGTGAAGAGTGACAGGGTGCGAGTGGTAGAGAGATGGAGAGGGATCAGGAAATGGCCAGACACGGACGTGCAGGTCTCCCAGGGGTACGTGTGGGACTCCGGCATGGTGCTGGCATGGATTCTGAGCATGGTACTGGCATGCAGATTTGAGCATGGTACTTGGCATGCAGACTTGAGTATGCAATTGGCAGACTCTTGAGTATGGTACTGGCATGTGGACTTGAGTATGGTACTGGCAGACTTGAGTATGGTACCTGGCAGATTCTGCATGGTACTGGGTACGTAGACTTGAGTATGGCACTGGCATGCTGACTTGAGTATGGTACTGGCATGCAGACTTGAGTATGGTACTGGCAGACTTGAGTATGGTACTGGCATGCTGATGGCATGTATGGTGTGTGGAGTGTGGTTGTGTGTATGGGTTGTTGTGTGTGCAGGGGCGTTGGACGGGGTGTAAAACCACTACTGCTTATAGGGGCCCAAGGGGAGAGAGGGCACTTGAAAAGTCTGGAATATATTTTATTTTACCTAGATATTTTCATTTCCTAATTAAATTTCATAACATGGGGGCCCATCAGGACTGCCTATGCAGGGCCCCAGGGTCTTGTGCTACGCCACTGTGTGTGTGTGTGTGTGTGTGTGTGTGTGTGTGTGTGTATCAGAGAGGAAGAGCCTGGAATAGCTTTGGCGTGGTGGTCCTATTGTCCAGGCCTGTTGGCCTTGCTGGGGCCCGAGGAGCGTCGCTAAAGTAGGCCACACTGGAGCTCACTAGAGCACACACACACACACACACACACACACACACACACACACACACACACACACACACACAGGTCTGACTCCTTCGAGCTCAGTGGAGCACTTGCATTGTTTCACACACACAATCTCCTTTGTTTCCTCTCGTGAAACACTGCCCAAATCTGTAACAGAGCAAGGATGAGAATCAGCCTCGTACTGTACCGGTGAGAATGTGAGTGTGTGTGAGTGTGTGTGTGTGTGAATGTGTGTGTGAGTGTGTGTGTGTGAGTGTGAGTGTGTGTGTGTGTGTGTGTGTGTGTGTGTGTGTGTGTGTGTGAGAGTGTGTGTGTGTGCTCCAGTGAGCTCCAGGAGGAGTCAGACCTTGTGTGTGTGTGTGTGTGTGTGTGTGTGTGTGTATCAACCTCATCCTTTTAGAGAGAAATCATAGCAGGATCATGAATAAACCCTTTACTGTGCAGCACCCACCAAACTACAATGGCAAGATGTTAGCCACAGGCAACAGGTCATCCTTAAGGACCAAAGCTATACAATCCGTGGCGTCTGCACAAGAGGACTATTTAGTGTTGGTCCTTAAAAGGTGTTATGTATATTAGCAAGTTCACATAAGTTAGAATATACAAAATGACCTACAAATACAAAGTGAAACAAAATGGTATGAATACGTACCGTGTTCGTCAGCCAGATATCCACTAAATTGTAATGTCCATCTCTCTTGTAATAGCACATGAGTATAATGTCCACCTCTCTTGTAATAGCACATGAGTAATGTCCACCTCTCTTGTAATAGCACATGAGTAATGTCCACCTCTCTTGTAATAGCAATACATGAGTAATGTCCACCTCTTTGCACAGCACATGAGCATACGTCCAATCTCTTTGTAATAGCATATAATGTCCACCTCTCTTGTAATAGCACATGAGTAATGTCC
>NC_063210.1:25145501-25153001 GCF_017589495.1 Alosa alosa | reverse complement strand
TGTGTGTTTATATTTTCCCATCAGTGTGTGACAGTAAAGGTTGAAATAGGACAGCTAGGTCATACTAGGGGGGAGGCATCACACACGCACACGCACACACAAACTTGCAGACACATACACATACACACACACACACACACACACAAACATACAACAACAACACATTACATTTATATAGCGCTTTTCTCGATACTCAAAGCGCATCACATGGATGGGGGGACCTCACTAGTAACCACCACCAATGTGTAGCACCCACCTGGGTGATGCACGGCAGCCATTATGCGTCAGAACACTCACCACACACCAGCTTGAGGTGGAGAGTGAAGGAGTGAATGAGCCAATTACAGTGGAGAATTATTAGGGGGCCAGATTGAATGAGCCAGGTTGGGAATTCAGCCAGGACACCGGGGAACACCCTACTCTTTGCGATAAGTGCCATGGGATCTTTAATGACCACAGTGAGTCAGGACCTCGGTTTAACGTCTCATCCTACAGTGCAGTGTCCCCGTCACGGCACTGGGGCATTGGGATCGATCTTTTTTGGCCAGAGGGAAGAGTGCCACCTACTGGCCACCCACCAACACCACTTCCAGCAGCAACCTAGTTTTCCAAGGAGGTCTCCCATCCAAGTACTAACCAGGCCCACACCTGCTTAGCTTCAATAATTCAGCTAAGACAAGGTTTCCATTGGTCTGGCTGCTGGCTACCTGCTACTGGCTGCTGGGATATACGCGCACACACACACACACAATACCACACACACACACACACACACACACACACACACACACACACACACACACACACACACACACACACACACACACACACACACACACACACACACACACACACACACACATACTTACACATGCACACACACACACACACACACACACACACACCTACTGTGAGGGACCAGGCAGCAAGGCAATGGGGATGCAGGGATAAAGTTTCAAAATAAATGTTTATTCTAACAAAACATATAATGGGATCAGAAATCAGAACTAGAAATCATAACAACATATTTAATTAATTCGAAAGAGATAGTTCTAGGCCTAGAGCGACAAAACAGCACTAATCTCAAATCAAACCAAGAGATAATGCTGACTCAGACAAAACTGAACATAAAGAACTGACCTCCCACAATGACACACTGGGGAAACATGTGTACTGGCTGATCAAACCGCACACAAGGGAAGACTAGGACTAACAACATTTACAAGAAGACACACACAAGGGAAGACTAGGACTAACAACATTTACAAGAAGACACACACAAGGGAAGACTAGGACTAACAACATTTACAAGAAGACACACACAAAGGGAAGACTAACAACAACATTTACAAGAAGACACACACAAGGGAAGACTAGGACTAACAACATTTACAAGAAGACACACACAAGGGAAGACTAGGACTAACAACATTTAGAAGACACACACAAGGGAAGACTAGGACTACCAACATTTACAAGAAGACACACACAAAGGGAAGACTAGGACTAACAACATTTACAAGAAGACACACACAAGGGAAGACTAGGACTAACAACATTTACAAGACACACACAAGGGAAGACTGGGACTACCAACATTTACAAGAAGACACACACAAAGGAAGACTAGGACTAACAACATTTACAAGAAGACACACACAAGGGAAGACTAGGACTAACAACATTTACAAGAAGACACACACAAGGGAAGACTGGGACTAACAACATTTACAAGAAGACACACACAAGGGAAGACTAGGACTAACAACATTTACAAGAAGACACACACAAGGGAAGACTAGGACTAACAACATTTACAAGAAGACACACACAAGGGAAGACTAGGACTAACAACATTTACAAGAAGACACACACAAGGGAAGACTAGGACTAACAACATTTTACAAGAAGACACACACCAAGGGAAGACTAGGACTAACAACATTTACAAGAAGACACACACAAGGGAAGACTAGGACTAACAACATTTTACAAGAAGACACACACAAAGGAAGACTAGGACTAACAACATTTTACAAGAAGACACACACAAGGGAAGACTAGGACTAACAACATTTACAAGAAGACACACACAAGGGAAGACTAGGACTAACAACATTTACAAGAAGACACACACAAGGGAAGACTAGGACTACCAACATTTACAAGAAGACACACACAAGGGAAGACTAGGACTACCAACATTTACAAGAAGACACACACAAGGGAAGACTAGGACTACCAACATTTACAAGAAGACACACACCAAGACAACCACCATAAATATTATTTCTTACATAAGAACAATCATAACCAATATCAATTAATAAGTCAAAGTTAATCATTAGTAACAAAATCATCTCCTTCCCCCCCATGACATCTGCAATGGTGGTGCCTTTCAGAGGACTCTTATTCTGGCATCCAATCGCCACAAATTCCTTTACCTGGAAGGAAGACGCCACCCCACGCCAGCCAGAGGAAGTACACCGCACTCGCGCCGGTAAATTAAATAAACACGGAACTAAATACATGTAAGTAACGAAACGACAAACAGTGTGCACTCAGAACTGTAACTGATGTGTAAAATGTGCGACGTTAAATAAACTTAGAACTGTTGTATGAAAATAAATGTGTTGTGTATTAATTGTATGAACTTAAAGAAAAGTATATTTTAACCATTGCAATGTCGGGTGTGCGTGAAAACTGTTTGAACTTGCCGCCAAGTTCGACAGTCTACATGTGCGGCTACGGAGCCGGCCATCACACACACATACACACACACACACACACACACACACACATACACACACACACACACACACACACACACACACTTGCTTGCTTGTTGTTGTCCATCGAATCCGATGATGACGTCCACTTCTATCTTTTAGCGGTGAGTTTTCTGATGGCTGAATAGTCCTATCCTGGATCCACAGGCTCTATTGCAGGTGGGGCATGTAAACTTTGTATTGGTGTTGCTGGCAGTCATGGGTGTGTTCCTCCTGAGCCTTCTCTGTTGTCTCTTGACTGTCCTTTCCTCCTCTAGTGTTTGGGTCCAGTCTAGACATAACTGCCGCCAGATGTTGCGGTCAGCAGCCATGCTCTCCAGGTCCCCAGGTTTGATTTTGCACCTCTTAAGCGCTGTCTTCAATTGGTCTTTCAAGCGTTTCTTCTGGCCTCCAGCAGAACGCTGACCTTGGTGTAGCTGGCCATATAGCACTCTGCGGGGCAGACGATTGTAGGGCATCCTTATCACATGCCCCAACCAACGCAGTTGGTGCTGGGTGATGTTGGCCTCAATACTCTTACAGCCTGTTCTGTTGAGGATCTCAGTGTGAGGCACCAGGATGCGCTGAAGACAGCAAATATGGAAGTGCTCCAGGGACTTGATGTGGCGGCTGTAAGTAACCCAGGCTTCACAGCTGTAGAGGGTGTTAGTAACCCAGGCTTCACAGCTGTAGAGGGTGTTAGTAACCCAGGCTTCACAGCTGTAGAGGGTGTAAGTAACCCAGGCTTCACAGCTGTAGAGGGTGTAAGTAACCCAGGCTTCACAGCTGTAGAGGGTGTTAGTAACCCAGGCTTCACAGCTGTAGAGGGTGTTAGTAACCCAGTCTTCACAGCTGTAGAGGAGGGTGGTGATGCAGACCGCTAGACGCAGATGTTTGTGTTGAGATGAAGGTTCTTGTTCTGAAAAACCCGCCGCCGGAGTCTCCCAAAGGCAGCTGATGCTTGTTTGATTCTATTCTGGACCTCATTGTCAATACTATTGTCTTCAGAGATAATGCTCCCCAGGTACTTGAATGATGGAACAACTGACAGTTTCTCATCTGCAATAGTGAAGATGGGTGGTGTGGGTGGGATGTTGGCACTCCATTGGCAGATTACCTCTGTTTTAGTGGTGTTGATGGTCAAACCCATCCTGCTGTATGCCCTCACTGCTGCATCTAGGACAGACTGGAGGTCTTGTGGAGAGTGAGATATGAGAGCGCAGTCATCTGCATACTGCAGCTCAAGTATCCTCACTCTGTGCAGTTTGGTGGTTGCCTGCAGCCTCCTGAAATTGAAGAGGTTACCATCCAGCCTGTACACTACTGTCACCCCACTATTGTCTTCAATATCCTTGTGGAGAAGCTGGGTGACGCATATGAGGAAGATGTTAAAAAGCACTGGTGCCAGTACACATCCCCTGCCTTACCCCTGTGCGCACAGGGAAAGGACTTGACTGCTGACCTCCAATTGTCACCCTAGCAGTCATTCCCTCATGGAACTGACGAAGGATATTGACAAACTTAGTGGGGCATCCAATCCGGTGGAGTACTTCCCACAAAAGATCTCTCTGCACAGTGTCAAAGGCTTTGGAGAGGTCCACAAACGCCATAAACAGGTCTTTATGTTGTTCCCTGCACTTTTCTTGGAGTTGCCGGATTGTGAAGACCATGTCGACTGTGCTCCTGTTCTTCCTAAATCCGCACTGTGACTCCGGTAGCATAGACTCTGTGATGTCATTGATCAGCCTCTGTAGCATCACCTTGGCCAGGACCTTGCCTGCCACAGCAAGAAGTGATATGGCCCTATGGTTTCCACAAATGGCCCTATCCCCTTTGCTTTTATATATGGTAACAATACTGGCATCTCTCCATTGCTGTGGGATGTTTTCATCATCCCAAACCTTGGTGATGTAACGATGTAGTGTTCTTGTGCAGAGATACCCTCCCTGCTTTAGCAGTTCTGCAGGAATATTGTCAGAGCCAGGAGACTTGTTGTGCTTCAGGGAGCGGATAGCTGACAGAACCTCCAGGAAGGTTGGAGGTTGGCTGAGGTTGTCAATAAGGGGAAATCCAGGCAGTTCATCCAGGATGGTATAGTCTGCATCAGAGTCCTGATTTAGTAAGGTGTTAAAATGTTCAGCCCACCTCTCCAGGATGCTGTTCTGGTCTTTCAGGATTTTGAGCCCATCTGCTGTTTTCAGGGGAGTGATGCAGTGACTTATTGGGCCGTAGATGGATTTGACTGCATTGTAAAAGTTGTGCATGCCATTTCTGTCAGCGAATGTCTGGATTTCATGAGCCTTCTCCAGCCACCATTTGTTCTGTAAGGTCCTCAAAGTTCTCTGCACTTCTCGACGAGCTTTTTGCCATTTGCAGTCTGGCGGTGCTGGATAAAGGGGTTTTTAGGGTTTCCTGATGTGCTTTGTGCATGATGCTTAATAGGTTATGAATGGCCACTGAGTTGTTATCAAACCAGTCTTGATGGTTCTTGCTCTTATAGCCGATTGTTTGGGCTGCTGCTTCATGAAGGGCTGCTGTAATAGAGGTCCACTGCTGTTCTGTGGCATTTCCACCCCTCAGGAGGAGTTCTAGCTCCCCTAGTTTCTCAGCCAGGGAGCGACGGAACTCATTCCTTGTAGTGGTGTCTTCCAGACGGACACAGTCTAGACGCCTCCTACTGGGTCCACGGTTTTTCTTTCCAACACGAGCATTGAAGTCCCCAAGCAGGAGGATCTTGTTGTTTTTTGGGGATCTGGTGGAGAGCCTTATCCAGTGTCTGGTAAAAAGAGTCTTTGGACTCACTGTCAGATGGTAGAGTTGGAGCATACACACTTAGCAGTGTGGCATAGTGGTTCTTCACCAGGGGGATACGAAGGGTCATCAGTCTTTCACTGATGCCGACAGGTGTTTCAGTGAGCCTTGGCAGTAGTGTGTTTTTAATAGCTAGTCCCACACCATGCAGATGTTGTCCACCTGGGGGATAGCCTTTCCAGTAGAAGGTGTAGCCCATGCCCTCCTCTGTTAGAGACCCTTCATCAAGGAATCTGGTTTCACTCAGAGCAGCAATGTCAATATCATATCGGCTCAGCTCGGCTGCAACCAGGGCTGTCCTTCTATGGGGTCTTTCAGACCTGCCGTAGGAGTCCAGGAGAGTCCGAGAGGCGCGGCATCCTGTCCAGGCGTCAGTTGAGTGGGCATTTTTTAGGCCACCTTTTCTAGGCCCTTCCTCAGCTTGAGGTGAGCAGTGCGGTCCCTGAATATGGCTGCTCAGTCGCACAAGGGTCTGCCGAGAACAGCTGCCACTCAGCCCCAGCTGTTAGCGACCAATACCCTGTGCCGCTGACGTGCAGGGCTCTGACTAGGAGCTCCCAGTCTATTCAAAACTGCCCCCGTCGTCAGACACCCCAACGCCACCAGACTTCAACCAGGTGTAGATCCAGGTAATGTTCACCGTGGTCAGAGGTGGAATACCTGCGCAAGGAATTTTTTAAAGTGCTATAGGGGGTGCGCTCTTCCCAGTAACACTATCTTCGCCATGATGAGGTAGGTCTGGTGGCATGGGTGAGCCCAGGATGACCAGCTCCTCATCCTGGCTGCAGGAGGCTGCCGGGACCTAGTTCTGTTTAGGCCCATCTGTTGCGCACCGCTAGCGCATTGCTTTTCTGTTGGGGTGTGCTCCCTTAGCCTTGGCTCAAGAGGCTGCCCACAAGGCAGTGGGGCTATTTACCCATAGCTGGGGCAGTGGTTGACGGGCGTCAGGGCAGTGGTTGACGGGCGTCAGGGCGTGTCCACTGTATGGTGGGCCTGCACACCACATATCTGGGGCCCACTGCTGCTCCGAGATGCCCTGCAGTTTAGCCTGGGACTGCGAGGTACCCAGTTACCATGTGTGGCCGCGAGGAGGCACTGCAAAAGTCTTGGTGGTGGAGAGGCTGTGTACTGGCAGAGGAGACTTACACACTCGGCTCCTCTTTTCACCCCCTGTGAGGGGGCTAACCAGCGGCGGTAGCTAAAAGCAGAAAGTTGCAAGCAGAAAGCAGCATGCAGCATGCACTAACTACAAGCACCTCCACACTACTGCACTAGACGCTTCACACACACCCTGTGTATGTCTATGTAGACACACACACACACACACACACATACAAATTCTACACACACACACACACACACACACACACACACACACACACACATTCTACACACACACACTCCACACATGCACACACACACACACACACACACACACACACACACACACATACACACACACACACACAGGATCATTATGATCTATTAACCTCATGTGTCTGTTCTGACCTCTGTAATGCCCTCCAGCCCCTAAGCCATCCTGCTCTGTCTCCCTCTAGCCCACCCTTTGACCTCTGCATCACACACACTCTACACACACTCCACACATGCACACACACACTCTACACATGCACACACACACACACAAACAAAAACATGCTACATGTTAACACACACACACACACATACACACACACACACACACACACACACACATGCACACACACACACACACACATACACAAACATATACATACATACATACAGACACACACACACACACACACACACACACATCCCCCCCTCTGTCTCTCACACACACACAAACACACACACACACAGCTGGTGGAAGTCATTTGTATAATTCCATATCCTCTGTGGCAGGTAAATTGGGCTTTTAAGTCCAATACAAATAATGGTG
>NC_063210.1:25128001-25130501 GCF_017589495.1 Alosa alosa | reverse complement strand
CTTGGCGGAAGAATGATTATCTAGGAATAACTCCGCTAGCGCGTCATGCCTAACAACGCCCCTTAGCTGTTGTAGAATCAGTGTAACCTACGGCCTCTTGGGGCTTATTGCTTAAATAGATACTTTATTGATCCCCAAGGGGAAATTCAAGGTCTCAGTAGCATACAGACATCACACACAACATGCACTAACATCAAAAGTAATGCAAGAGTATATAAATATAAAAACT
Source organism: Alosa alosa (assembly GCF_017589495.1). NCBI lineage: Eukaryota > Metazoa > Chordata > Actinopteri > Clupeiformes > Clupeidae > Alosa > Alosa alosa. The sequence continues at coordinate 25,130,272 of NC_063210.1, read as the reverse complement.
CCCACTTCACAATGGGCAGAGTAGAGATAAAAATATAGGAAATACTAAATGTAATGTACTGGTACACCACAGACACCACAGTACCCAGCCTGGTACACCAGCCTGGGTCACACCACCAGCCTGGTACACCACAGACACCACAGACAGTCAGTACACCAGCCTGGTACACCACAGACGGTCAGTAGAGCCCTAGAGGCCACCTGAGAATAGAGCAGAGATAGAACAAATCCAACCCTCAAAGGCCATGATCTGGTCTGGGTTAGGCCCTGATCCGACCCTCATAGGCCATGATCTGGTCTGGGTTAGGCCCTGATCCGACCCTCATAGGCCATGATCTGGCCCTCAGCTGGTCCTGATCTAGTCTGGGTTAGGCCCTCAGCTTGTCCTGATCTAGTCTGGGTTAGGCCCTGATTAGTCCTAATCTGGTTGTGATGTTGTCCCAATCTGGTTGTAATGTGGTCCTAATCTGGTTGTGATGTTGTCCCAATCTGGTTGTGATGTGGTCCTAATCTGGTTGTGATGTTGTCCCAATCTGGTTGTGATGTGGTCCTAATCTGGTTGTGATGTTGTCCCAATCTGGTTGTGATGTTGTCCCAATCTGGTTGTAATGTGGTCCTAATCTTGTTGTAATGTGGTCCTAATCTGGTTGTGATGTGGTCATGATGGTCCTGCTGAGGGTCTGCTATGGTGCTCTGCTGTGTGCTGTGTGCGGCTCTCTCCAGGCACGTGTGAGACATTGATGTCAGCAGGAGAGTAGAGAAGGGCTCAAATGAAGACCGACATTCTGCATTAAACTAATCCCTTATCTCAAACACTTGTACACTTGTACAATGTACACTTTTGGTGCCTTTGACATATGACAGTGTGTGTTTCTAATGAACATAAAAAGGACGCACCAGCCCAGCCTCTAGGGGGAGCTACTCTCCAGTAGAGGTGTCACACAACCACAGTTTTTTTTACAAGTTGACAAGCTTTTCATAATAGTTTGACTTCTCAACACTAACAACTCTTTGTTATGTACTGGTACAATGCTGATGTGTTAATATTATTGCTAGTCCTAGCTGTTAGCAGCAGTTGCTAACATTACTGCTAGTGCTAGCTATTAGCAGCAGGTGCTAACATTATTGCTTGTGCTAGCTGTTAGCAGCCGGTGCTAACATTACTGCTTGTGCTAGCTGTTAGCAGCAAGTACTATCATTACTGCTAGTGCTAGCTGTTAGCAGCGGTGCTGAATAATAACGGATGCCAGCTAGCTTGGCTGTTAGCAGTGGAGCGATTGGTAAACCTCTCCTCCCGGGCCTCAAAAGGTGCTGCTGGCATCTTGAGCCAGTAGTCTGGGCTATTGGCTCAATTGTTGGCCTCCGATCCGAGGTGCTGCTGTTTTGGCGTTCGAGTCGAGCGTGTGCAGGGCTGAATCGCGCAGGTTCAACACAACGCAGGTTACACTAACATTACTGTTAGTGCTAGCTGTTAGCAGCGGCTGTTTCATCTGTAGATGGTTATCCATAGCAGACATATTTTTATTATACTTCACTGCAGCTGCATGCAAATGCAACCAACACGTGACTGTGGAACGGGTCTAATTTTCGGTGAAGTATGTCCGTACATAAGGATGTCTAGTTTGTTTAGCCTTTAGCCATTTTGTCTACAACTATTTGGCTGCTGCCTACAGCACAGGCTCGTGATTTGAATAGTGGACTAGTGGACTAGATGATGAAAGCTGTGCTCTCCAGACCTCAGCTCTTTGAGAGGTTGTGGCTGAGTTCACGTCACAGGCAGAAAATGGCTTCTGTTTTAGCAGCCAAGCTAGCGCTTTCATCTACTTAAAAGCCCCCTTGAATTAGCAGCGTCCTTTGAAGGGAGAATGAGCTGCTCACTTAAAGTAACTCCCACAGGCAGAGAGAGAGTTAATCACACAACTGTGGGCTACTCTCTCTCTCTCTCTTTCTCTGTATGTGTGTGTTTGTGTGAGGTTGTGTGGTTTGTTGCTAAATATGTCTATCGTCTTACATCTGTGTATATTACACCACAAACATTATGACACTTTTGTTTGTTTACTTGCCAGACATTTCTTTTGAACTCTTTCCTTGTGTGTGTATGTGTGTGTGTGTGTGTGAGTGTGTGTATGTGTGTGTGTGTGTGTGTGAGTGTGGGTATGTATGTGTGTGCTTCTTTGTGCGTGTGTGCATGCATGTGCTGGATGTGTGTGTGTGTGCTTGTGTGTGTGTGCGTGCTGGATGTGTGTGTGTGTGTGCATGTGTGTGTGAGTGT
>NC_063210.1:25110501-25120501 GCF_017589495.1 Alosa alosa | reverse complement strand
CCGAAGATCCCCCTCAGGTGGGACGAGGGGCGAGCGGACTTCCTGCTTCCCGACAGAGTGCATCATGGGAAAGGGCAGCAGCGGCAGGGAAGTCGTAATGAGACTGTGTCAGTGGTGGACGGACGTGGGGAGTCAGTCAGAGGTCATCACCACGGGGACGGTGAGGGAGGATGGGGTCACCGTGGCGACACATTCGCCGCTGTCGAGAGCTCAACTGGCCACCCGCAGCACCGTCCAAAGACTCCGTCAGACGGAAGACCAGAGGCGGACCTCACCAGGGGAGGGGTGGAGACACAGATCCACCACCCAATCCAGCACCGCTACGACCTGAGCAAGATGGCCGCTGCAGCCAATCAGAAGCACACACCTAGCCACAGGCTTAAGCTTAACCAATCAGAATACGACAATCAGAATCACGAAGCCGTACGCACCAATCAGACTGGTGGACAGAGACTCGGCTTCACGGAGGTAACCAATCAGAGTGGCGAGCGCAAGGACAATCCCACGCTAGAAGCCAATCAGGGGAGGGAGCAGGGGCCCGCCCCCACGGAGCTGACCAATCACAGGCCCACAGGGAACGAGACGCCGGAGGGCAGACTGGGGGAGGAGGTGCGGGAGCCGCTGGAGGAGGAGAAGAGGGAGCTGCTGTTGCTCCACCGCAGGCTTGATGAGGAGAAGCAGCTCCTCCAACAACAGCAGCACACACACACACAGCATCACAGAACCACTATCAGGACAGGTACGCACGCGCACGCGCACACACACACACACACACACACACACACGCACGTACGCACACACAGAGATACACACACACACAGAGACACACACACACACAGAGACACACACACACACACACACACATCATCATCTGTATTCAGAGTAGTCAAATGGATATGAATGTGATGTGTTCGTATCATGTGGCATTTCCAACAACTTTGTTTTTCATTCCCCTCTGACAGACACTACTGCTCCAGCGTCCACGGCAACGACCACCACGGCAACCACCACGTCCACAGCAACGACCACCACGGCAACCACGGCGTCCACAGCAACGGCCACCACGGCGACGACAACAACGGCAGTTGCACAGCGGCCCAGAGCGCCGCCCAGGCCCCTCCCCCCCCCACACCCCCAGAGACGGAGGAGGAAGCACAGGAACCGCATCAGCAAGGCAGCCATGAGAGCCATGCTCATGTAGACAACACACACTCACACACACTCTGGTGAGTTGCACACACACACACACACACACACACACACACACACACCCACACCCACTCACATACATTCTGGTGATGGGCTCATGTAGACAACACACACTCACACACACTCTGGTGAGTTGCACACACACACACACACACACACACACACACACACACACACACACACACACCCACTCACATACATTCTGGTGATGGGCTCATGTAGACAACACACACTCACACACACTCTGGTGAGTTGCACACACACACACACACACACACACACACACACACACACACACACACACACACACACACACACACACACACCACACACACTCTGGTAAGGTCATCATGTAGACCCTCAGACCAGAGGTGCGTTCAAATTCGAAAATATAGGCGAACGTTTGCAAACAGTTTTCCGTTAGCCTGGAGTTTTCGGTGAACGTTTGCGAACAATCGCTAACAGTCTAAGTAGGTAGTTCTCCGCAGTGCACATACAGTGGAACTGGACGTGAGTTTAATGAGTTTACCATTACAATGGAATGTTAACACCAAATCGTTCAAATTTAACTGTTCAAAGAAAACATGTTCACCACGAACATTCGCCACTCTTTTCCAAATTTTAATACACCTCTGATGTGTGTGTGTGTGTGTGTGAGTGTGTTTGTGTTCGATGTCTGTGTGTGTGTGTGTGTGTGTGTGTGTGTGATACTCTGGTATAGTCTACAGACTCTTTGTGACATGACTCATGAGTCCCTGTCCTTACATCTCTCTCTTGCAGGGTGCCGCCTGGTGGCCCAGTCCGGTTCGGTCCAGTCCTAGGTGGTCTCGGAGGCAGAGAGGCGCTGGGGGCTCTTCCTCCACTCGTATGTGTTTTCATGTTCATGTTGTCCACTTGTTTCTTGTGACCTGCCCAAACAACAGCACTAACACGCCTCCACTGGGCCCCATAATCGGACGTCCAGTTCACTGACCATGCCAGTGAAGCAGGGGGCCACTCAGTACTAAAACTGCCATGGCGTGACCCTCAGCTTCACTCAACCTCTTGAGTCTTGGATGAAACCTTCCCTGTGAGGCAGTGTAAACAATGAACTACAACTCCCATGATCCTCTCTCTGAAACTGGAACACTGGAATGTTTGCAGTGGCTAAAGAATGCATCAGGTTCCGCTCTGCCTCCCTCAGCTGACGATGGGGCGTGAAATAGACACAGGAAGTCAACCCGAGGAACTGATAAATCAACCTTCAATGTTAGAGTGACTAGAAAAGTGCTTCATGCCATTAAAGTCAAATCAGTTAAGTTCTGTGTGAATTCAAACATCACAGTCTAACAACACACATGGACTTGTCGTTGACTTTTCATGTCAGCACAGTCTCTACCCACTCTGGCCGTCCACTCTGCCTACGATGACCACACAAGTCATGTGACTGCCAGACCTGAGCAGTGGATGAGGATGTCAAAGATCCATTTTGACTAAAGTGTTGGTCTGATCTGGGATCAATTGGTTCGGACTTTTGGACTGAATGTGTATGCGTTGAGATGCTGCAAACATGATGGACAAAAAGGGTGAAAGGGAAAAACATATTATAAGACATAATACATAATATACATATAACATACGCCTAAAGATAAACATAAGCATAAACAACTCACCTGCAAACTCAACTTCATATGTAAAACTGTTGTTCTTTTGTTTTTGTGTAATGTGTTATTTAAATCAATCAAAACACTGGAAACATCACTAAAGATATACTAAAGGTAGTATTTGTGTAGCTTAAGGCAGCTGTATGTTTCGTGGACTAAAAAAGGTAACAATTCACTTGGAGAGTCCACCCACAGAGATGTTTAACAGGTCATTCCATTAAGATTCAAGTTCTGTATGTTAAACTAGTGTTGAACAATTACTGAACATTAGCTTAATCAATTCTAACCCCTAACCTTAAATGTAATGGTAATTTGTAGTTTTAACAGATAGCTTGTTGATAATCTGTATTTAAGAACAGATAGCTTGTTGATAATCTGAGTTTTTGAACAGATAGCTTGTTGATAATCTGTAGTTAAGAACAGGTAGCTTGTTGATAATCTGAGCATCTGTCGGACTAATCTGTGGGTGGACTACCCAAGTGAAGTGTGACCCAAATATGGAGCAGGAGCTGACCTTGGGCCTTTATGCGACGGACTGCCCCTGATCTGGACTGATTGGGTTCTGATCTAGGGATGGATTGGGTTCTGATCTGGGGATGGATTGGGGTCTAATCTAGGGGCTGGATTGGGTTCTGATCTATTGGACTGATTAAGGGCTGCATTGGGTTCTGATCTGGGGACTGGGTTCTTGGGGTTCTGATCTAGGACTGATTGGGTTCTGATCTGGGCTAGATTGGGTTCTGATCTGGGGATGGATTGGGTTCTGATGGATTGGGTTCTGATCTGGGGCTGGATTGCCCTGATCTGGGCTAGATTGGGTTCTGATCTGCCAGAATGGCGTTTGAAGCATCCTAGGACTGCATCTGAAATGGGTTCTGATCTGGGACTGTAGACGACTCCGTTCTGAGAAATAAGAGGGAGTGGCCATGAGAAATGGGTTCTGGCTATCTGGGAAGCAGATTGAGAATTAAGAGGGGTCAGTTGGCTCTGGAAATAAGAGGGCCAGTGGCTATTGAGGGCCAGTCTGATAAGAGGGCCGGGCTATCCTGGGAGCCGCGTGGGTGCTATAGCATGGTCTAAGAGGGGTCATCCGGGAGCCGTGGTGCTATAGCATGGTGAGAAGCAAGGGCACAGTGGCTAGGCAGCTGCTTCTACCAGGCGTTTCTCAAACGTGCATCTGAAATCGACAAGTGGCAGCAATGAGCTCCAGCGTTGATGGACTGTAGACGGACCCGCACGGTGAGAAATAAGAGAGGTCAGTGGCTCACGTTGAGAAATAAGAGGGGTCAGTGGCTACGGTGAGAAATAAGAGGGGTCAGTGGCTACGGTGAGAAATAAGAGGGGTCAGTGGCTACGGTGAGAAATAAGTAGCTTGTTGATAATCTGGAGCATCTGTCGGACTAATCTGTGGGTGGACTACCCAAGTGAAGTGTGACCCAAATATGGAGCAGGAGCTGACCTTGGGCCTTTGCGTGACCCCTCGCCTGGACTGGGTTCTGATCTAGGGACTGATTGGGTTCTGATCTGGGGATGGATTGGGGTCTGATCTGGGGCTGGATTGGGTTCTAATCTAGGACTGATTGGGTTCTGATCTGGGACTGGATTGGGTTCTGATCTGGGCTGCATTGGGTTCTGATCTGGGGATGGATTGGGTTCTGATCTGGGGAGGGATTGGGTTCTGATCTAGGACTGATTGGGTTCTGATCTGGGCTAGATTGGGTTCTGATCTGGGGATGGATTGGGTTCTGATCTGGGCTAGATTGGGTTCTGATCTGGGGCTGGATTGGGTTCTGATCTGGGCTAGATTGGGTTCTGATCTGGGCTAGAATGGCGTTTGAAGCAGAGCACAGCAGGCAGCTGCTTCTGGGGCGTTTCTCAAGCGAGCTCCAGCATGGACAACGGACCCAAGAGACGGGAAAGCCAAGAGGGTCAGTGGCAATGAGCTCAGAGGGGTCAGTGGCTATGGAGCCGTGAAGTGGACCATGGTGGGAAATAAGAGGGGTCAGTGGCTCACCGGTGAGAAAGAGGGGTCAGTGGCCCGGGAGTGGTGCTACGGTGAGAATTAAGAGGGTCAGTGGCTGTGAGAAATAAAAAGAGGGGGTCCAGTAGCTACGGTGAGAAATAAGAGGGGTCAGTGGCTACGGTGAGAAATAAGAGGGGTCAGTGGCTATCCGGGAGCCGTGGTGCTATAGCATGGTGAGAAATAAGAGGGGTCAGTGGCTATCCGGGAGCCGTGGTGCTATAGCATGGTGAGAAATAAGAGGGGTCAGTGGCTATCCGGGAGCCGTGGTGCTACAGCACGGTGGGGAGTAAGAAAGGTCAGTGGGTATTCGAGAGTCATGGGGCTATTGCAGAATGAGACAGCACAGGACTGGACATGAGCTGTGTGTCGTTAACATAATTGAGATAATCCTCTCCGTGCTCTTCCGCTGTATTTGCCCTGTGCAGTTCTCTCTGTGTGCTATGGGAAAAGAGAGCAGTGGAACTACAGCACAACGTTACACTAACATTATCACATTTCATGTTGAGTGAACCACGGTGCCAAAATCATCACCCTCCCTCCACTTCTCTGAGATGAGTGAGATAACGTATTGTTAATGTATAGATAACGTACAGATAATTTATGTCTTCCTCTGCTGAGATGGGCCCACAGAGTTCAAGCGTGCTCATAGTTAGCCATTAACGCTAGCCACAGTCGGGTCCGTTATGGTTTGTCCGTGTGTTTCGACTGCCAGTTCCTGCAGAAGGCAAACAGGACTCAGGCTCAGGGCAACCGGATCGGAGCCGAGCCTGGATCTCATCTCCCCGGACACGTCTCCGTGTAACCCAATGCATCTTGGCCAAAGAGGGAACATCCAATGTAAACCAAAGTTCTTTGTCCGTGTTTGTTTGACTTGTCAAGCCATGTCATCGGCATGCTTATTTAATCGTTGTTCATGGTGTTTATGCATTTCCATTTGTTTCTGTATGCGGGTGCTAAGCACTAAGTGTGTCCGTGATGTTTTATACAAAGTCCATTAAAGACAACCTTCCACATTCTCTGATTATTCATATGATTATTTGATTGATATCGGCATCTCTCCCATCTTATCACACAGGAAGCCACAGGCTTACTCTTCCTGTTACTGTTCCTGTTATTTTCTCCTCTTCGCATCGTTGGACTCATAAGAGTCTGGTAGGTGGTCAACACTCACACACACAGACAAACACACTCACACTCTCATAAGACCCACCTCACTCTGCTGAGACAGAGGTCCGACACAGCCAAGGCCTTCAGATCTGGCTTGTTCTGAGTTGAGGTTTATAACTTGAGCATCCAAACTGTCGGAGTTTGTGTGACTGTCTGGTAAACCACTGACAAACCACAATCTCACATTCCGTGCAGTCATAGCAATTAAAGAAATGAAAGAGTTCTCTTCTCCTTTCTTTGCATCATTTTGTTGTTTTCTCCCTTCTTCTTCTGTACATGAATCACCGCAGTGCCCGTGATGACACGCTCTCTAGAACCATTAAAAGCTTTGCTGGTTTGTCTTTCAAAAGCTCATAAAGGTTCTGGAGTGAAGAGTGTGATGAAGGGGTTTTCTCCTCAAAGGGGGGAGATTACAGAGCACCAAGCCTTTGAGTCGGCAGCAGAGAACAGAGCTTTCTCTGACACGTTCAGTTTCAATGGCACCTCTCTCTCTCAATCTCTGTCTCGGTCTATTTCTCTGTCACTCTTGTTCGCTCTCTCCTTACTTTCTCTCCCTCTCTCTGTCTGCTCTATTTCTCTGTCACTCTTGTTCTCTATCTTTCTTTACTTTCTTTCCCTCTCTCTCTTTGCTCTATTTCTCTGTCACTCTTGTTCTCTCTCTTTCTTTACTTTCTTTCCCTCTGTCTGCTCCCTCTCTCTCTCTCTTTTTTTACTCTATTTCTCTACTATTACTTGTTCTTCTCTTTCTCTCTCTCTCTTTCTTTACTTTCCATATTTCTCCCATTCTCTCTCCCTCTCTTCCCCTTTCATACTTTACTTTGTCTCTCTCCCTGTATGCTTTTCTCTCTCTCTCTCTCTCTCTCTCTCTTCCCAGACTCCCACGTATTTGTTTATTTTTACTCGAGACAATTGCCATGTCCCATTCCTCACTGTGCTGCTGGGGTATTAATAGCTCTGGCCTTCTCTCTGTACTCCAGCACAGAAAACTCCCCTGAAGAGCTCCCAGAGTCTCTCACAGAAGCCACTCTCTCAACATGCTCCCAGAGTCTTTCACAGAAACCACTCTCTCAACATGCTCCTGTAGTCCTGTAGTCTGTCACAGAAAACTCCCTTGAAGAGCTCCAAGAGTCACTCACAGTCTCCCATAATCTCTCCCATAGTCTCCCATAATCTCTCTCATAGTCTCACACAGTCTCTCTCACAGTCTCCCATAATCTCTCTCATAATCTCCCATAGTCTCCCATTGTCTCTCCCATAGTCTCCCATTGTCTCTCTCATAGTCTCCCATAATCTCTCTCATAGTATCCCACAGTCTCTCTCACAGTTTCTCTCATGGTGTCCCATAGTCTCTCCCATAGTCTCCCATAATATCTCCCATAGTCTCCCATAATCTCTCCCATAGTCTCTTTCATAGTCTCCCACAGTCTCTCTCATAGTCTCCCATAATCTCTCCCATAGTCTCTTTCATAGTCTCCCATAATCTCTCCCATAGTCTCCCATAATCTCTCCCATAGTCTATTTCATAGTCTCCCACAATCTCTCCCATAGTCTCTTTCATAGTCTCCCATAGTCTCTCCCATAGTCTTTCTCATAGTCTCCCATAATCTCTCCCATAGTCTCTTTCATAGTCTCCCATAGTCTCTCCCATAGTCTTTCTCATAGTCTCCCATAATCTCTCCCATAGTCTCTTTCATAGTCTCCCATAGTCTCTCCCATAGTCTCTCTCATAGTCTCCCATAATCTCTCTCATAGTCTCCCATAGTCTCTCCACACCTCTCTGGCCCTGATGGTTGGTTCTTCTCATGTGTTTAGTTCACTGTATCTAAAACAGGCTGGAGTCTGCTGTTGTCTCTCAGTCCATTAACACCCCTAACGGGTTTAACCCTTTACAGGCCGCGCCGAACATTCAATTTTTTCATACTCGATGGCCTTATGGCACAAAAAGGCTTATTGTGTGATTATGCTACATGACAGAGATATAATTTACCCACCATTATAATCAGGAGAAATAGCCCTTTCAAATGGTATAAATATAATGAATAATTTTGAGGGGAACACACATATTTTTAAAAAAATATCTTTAAAATTCAACCCCAAAAAACACAAAACTATCAGTTTGTCAAGATTAATCTCATTTTCCCCCCAATTTCTGTTGTAGATAGAGTGTATGGGAGATTTACAATTTTGTCCTCTACTCAGTGATGAAAACAGAATCAATGTATCACCTTTTGTTCAAAAGTTATGATAAATGTATTAGACCTTTGCAGATGGCACGAAACATTCCGATTTTTCATACTTGATGCCCTTGTGAGACAAAAAGGCTTATTGTGTGGCCATGCTACATGGCAGAGATAAGATATACCCACCATTGTAATCAAGAGAACTAGCCCTTTAAAATGGTACATATCATAGTTAATAAGTTTGAGTGTAACACACATTGTTTTTAAACAATACCTTCAAAATTCAAAAAACATGAAAATATCAATTTGTAAAGATGAATCTTGCTTTTCACCTAATGTCTATTGTAGATATAGTGTGTGAAAGATAAACAGTGTTGTGATCTCCTCAGTGAAAAAAAACAGAATCAATTTATCACCTTTGGTTCAGAAGTTATGATTAATTTACTCATAAGTGCAAGTCACAGTAACATGTAGAATTTTTAAAGAGTAGGATGTTTTCCTTTCCTGTTTTGACATCTGACCAAAAATACACAGATATAATGGTCATGTAACAAATATAAGATGTTTTACCATCAAAACAAGATGCATAGCTAAATATAGGATGTCTTACTGTACTCTGAAGAGGCTAAATCAATTGTGGGGAGGAAAGATATAAATATATAAGGCTGAAATAAAGACTAGCCAGATGGTAACTACAAGAATGACAAGACAACAGTATAACAAAGATCAACAAAATACTTTAACATGATGAACAAAGCATCAATTCATATTAACATTCACACATATAAACAATTAAAACATTAGAAGAAATGCAATACATTTAATAACCATACAGCATATAATTTGATATAATATATAATTATCGATATCATTTGCCCTACACATAAGGTGATACACTAACGCCGCATTCACACCAGATCCGTGTGTGTGTTGCCACAGCTGTGGTGTGTGTGTGTGTGTGTGTGTGTGTGTGTGTGTCCATCTAAGCCTAGCAGACGATGAGGTGTAAATGCTACTGGAGTTGGTGTCCCTGTCTGTGTTAGAAGGATAGGCAAAGTGTATGCTTTCTACCTAACATGGAACTTGACCAAGCTCAAAATAAAGAAATTGTCAGATAAGAAAATTAGAAATTGAATTACAAATCTAAGCAAACTATTATCACTATAATCCCTGTCATTATTGTTATAAGCAACACTCTTATCACAACCAGAAATGTGCACACGCCCAGTTGGGCGAACACACACACACACACACACACACACACACACACACACACACACACACACACACACACACACACACAAACATGCTTACCCAGCTGAGGATGATGGGAGATTACTCTCCTCCTCTACCACATCATTGTCTTCCTCTTCATCCAGAAACTACCCATCCATGTCCCATGTCCATGCCACCGTGGTCCTTGGGGTCATGTTTGCCATCAGCAGTCGGCTGCTTTCACCCCAGTTGCACATACTTCTCTCCCTCCATCTAAAAAAAAAAAATCACAGGTCTGATAGTAAATTGGTTGTTTAGTTTTATTTTACATTACTTCCACATAATCTTAATCACCACCAACCATGACTCTTTTCACTAAAAGTATTATTATCACTGGAGGATCCAATATTGCTTGGAGAGGTAACATTAGTCTCAAAGCTCACTAGGTGTTATTGCCTTGGCTAAACCATACATGGCATACCAGCTTACAAGCAAACATTGATTCATGAACATGAGTCAGGAGATATGACACAAAACATCTAAACAGCGTATTGTAGCGATCT
>NC_063210.1:25098001-25105501 GCF_017589495.1 Alosa alosa | reverse complement strand
TTCTCTTTCTCTCTCTCTCTTTATCTCTCTCTCTTTCTCTCTCTCTTTCTCTCTTTATCTCTCTCTCTCTCTCTCTCTCTTTCTCTCTTTCTCTCTTTATCTCTCTCTCTCTCTCTCTCTCTCTCTCTTTTCTCTATCTCTCTCTCTCTCTTTCCTCTCTCTCTTCTCTCTCTCTCTTTCTCTCTTTATCTCCCTCTTTATCTCTCTCTCTCTTTATCTCTCCTCTCTCTCTCTCTCTCTTTATCTCTCTTTCTCTCTTTCTCTCTCTCTCTCTCTCTCTCTCTCTTTATCTCTCTCTTTCTCTCTCTCTTTCTCTTTATCTCTCTCTTTCTCTCTCTCTCTCTTTCTCTCTTTATCTCTCTTTCTCTCTCTCTCTTTCTCTCTTTTCTCTCTTTCTCTCTATATATATATTATCTCTCTCTCTCTATATATCTTTATCTCTATATAACTTTCTCTTTCTATATTTATCTATATATATATATATATATATATATCTATTTATCTCTATATATATATATATATATTATATATCTTTAACATGTCTCTATATATATATATATATATATATATATTTCTCTCTTTCTCTTTATCTCTATATATATATATATATAATCTTTATCTCTCTCTCTCTCTCTATATATCTCTATATATATATATATCTCTTTATATCTCTATATAACTCTCTCTCTTTCTCTCTCTCTCTCTATATATATCACTGTATATATCTCTATATATATTTATCTCTTTCTCTCTTTATATATATATATATATATATATCTATATTTATCTCTATATATATATATCTATGATATCTCTCTCTCTCTCTTGATATCACTGCTTTCTCTCTTTATATCTCTGCTCTCTCTTTCTCTCTTCTATCTCTTTCTCTCTTTCTCTCTTTATCTCTCTCTCTCTCTCTCTCTCTCTTTCTCTCTCTCTCTCTCTCTCTCTCTCTCTCTCTTTCTCTCTTTCTCTCTTTATCTCTCTCTCTCTCTCTCTCTCTCTCTCTCTCTCTCTCTTTATCTCTCTCTCTCTCTCTCTCTCTCTCTTTCTCTCTTTCTCTCTTTCTCTCTTTCTCTCTCTCTCTCTGATTGGACGAGCGTTTCTGAGTGTGAGTGAGTGTGCGTCGCGGACCTTTGTCCGGCTGGTGATTCTCTTTCTATCTGTTTATTCTTCTATTTTCTTTATAATTTATGTTTTTGTTGTTTTGTTTTGTCCTTAGTTTGATAAGTGTTGTATTTATAGTAATTATTAGGTCCATAACCAGGTTTGGGCGCTAGTTAGCGTGGCAAACATGGAGAGAATGGCGTTTGATAATTTAAATTAAACCATGCCATTAAAATCCTGTAAACTTGGATATCTCTGTTGAGGAATGTGGGTCTAGCTTTTGGCGCTATTGTAGGACATGATAGTATTGTTTCAGCTTCTAGAATGAATGGTTCAGTGGTTATTTTTCTTGATAGTTTACTAAAGTCAGTGAAATTATCAGCACAGGTATTAACATAGATGGAAATCTGGTCAATGTTCTACCACTCGTTACTCCTTCAAGGCGTGTAATTTTTGTCCAATGTACGCCGTTCATTAGTGATGAGATAATCTGCGTGAATTGGCACGATATGGGCAAATAGTATCCTCAGTTAAAAAAAGATCCGGCTTGGATGTAAATCCTTTACTGAAACATGTCGTGTCTTTCAGGAGACATGTGTATATGATCATAAAAGATTATACAAAGCGATCTCAATGTAAACTTTCAAATTTAAAATTGATCAGTTTGATTACACGATCTTCGCCACTACTGAGACTATGAAATGTTTTTTCATTGTGGAAAGGAAGGGCATCTTATTCGTGCTTGCCCTGAGAAAAAGGAAAAGCAGGCCCACAGTAGGCACCCGGCCGCAGGGAGTACAAATGAACAGTCAGAAGCGGGCCAGACCTGGAGGAGTAGGCCTAAGAGAAAGCGGAGGAAATGAGGTTTCAGCGGCAGGGCCGTCTGGCAAACAAAATGAACAAAAGAACCAGAACAAAACGACACAAAGGTAAGGAAGTTTTGGGTATGGGGTTAGCACAGTGTCTGATGAGATTTCTACTAATCAGGTGTAAACCATAAAGTTTGGAAAGTGAAGAAGCGTGTGGGAATAAGTTGCTAGAAATTCCCACGGTAAATGGGCGACTGCTGTTGGTGTAGCAGAGGCCGTATTGGAGGGATTGGACGATGAGGGAAGGAATGGACACAAATGTGAAGTTTAAATTCCCTATGGTGAAAGAAAAATAGATGCTCTTAGTGCACTAGAGCAGCTAAGAAGTTGCAGTCTCTGCCCAAGCTGACTTAGTGAATCTGATGCGATTCTACTGACTCTTGCTCAACGTCACAACAGCATGTATTTAGGGCTTTCTATACCTTAGATGCCATTAAAAGATTTTCTAAAAGCACACCAAAATACTAAGCAGTGCAGTGGAAATTATTTTCCAGATACCATGGGCTTTGTTGACTCAGTGCAACATTTTAGGAATAATCAGGAAATGAAGTTTACTGATCAAGAGATTTTTCGTCTAAAAAGTTTCTGACAAAACTTAAACAAGGGATTAATGATAGAGTAATAAGCTAATTAATTTGATTTTTCTTTATCATATGGTGCTTTGTTCTTGTTGAGTTTGTGTTGTGCTTTCTATTACAAATGGGTGTTTTAACATAGCAACCTAAAATATAAATGGTGCTAGAGATGTAAACAAGAGAGCTCAACTGTTTGAGCTTATAAAAGCCAAAACACATAGATGTAATGTTTGTGCAGGAAACCCATACCGATGATAGAAATGTTGTTGATTGGTGTAGAGAGTGGAATGGAAAAATCTTTTTTTAGTCATAAATCTGCTTTAAGTGGGGGTGTGGCTTTACTCATCTCTACAAGTTGGATTCCACTAGATTTCTCAGTTGACAACATTATAGATGGAAGACTTTTGAAAGTAAGAGCTATTTTTGAACATTGTGCTTTTTGTTTTTATGTGTGTATGCTCCCTCATCTGGGATGGAAAAGAATGCTTTTCTTAAATAAATTATGTGAAGTATTAAGTGATTGTAGTAAAGATGATTATTTAGTTATGGCAGGTGATTTCAAATTGTACAGAACTAAGTACAGATAGAAATCATCAGAACCACATCTTGCATCCGCGAAAGAGACTTGTGGAATTAATAAAAAAACATGAACTTGCTGATACTTGGAGAAATTTTAATAATTTAAGGCAATATACATGGGCACATGCAAGAGACAATTTGATTTCTTTAGCCCGTCTTGATAGATTTTATTGTTTTAAGCATCAGCTTAACATTTTTTAGGAATTGTAAGATCAGTCCTGTTTCTTTTTTTCCGACCATTGTCTGGTACAGTGTGGTGTAGGCATAGAGGCTAATTAAGCCCAAGAGTGCTTATTGGCACCTTAACACCACTCTGTTGAGAGTCGATCTAATTTTAGAACAACTTTTTGTTTTTGGAATGATTTTAGAAACTGTAAGACTTTTTTCCATCTCTTCAGCAATGGTTGGGGGATTATGGGGAAGGTGCAGATAAAACAGTTTTTGTCAGCAATATACTTTCAGTGTCTACAAAGACATAACCCGATCTATGACAAATCTTGAGATAGAGATAGTAGAACTCCAAAATTTGATGGAAACCACAGGAGATCAAAGCCATAATGGGGCACTCAAAGTTAAAAAGGTGCATTGGCTGACTTGTTGGGCTTGAAGGCACAGGGTGCCCTAGTGAGATCAAGATTTCAGGTTTATTTGAGATGGACGCTCCATCCGTTTCTTTTTTTTAGTCAGGGCTTGAAAAGAATGGTCAGCGGCGATTGCATACATGCTCTCGTTCACAATCTGGGAATTTGCTAAAAAGAGCCTGCTGAGATTCGGAGGCGAGCAGTCAGTTTTTATGCTGACTTGTTTTTCCTCTGAATACAGTGAGCAGCCAGAAATTGAAGAGGAGTTCTTTGATGGGCTTCCTAAGATTCGAACAGCAGTGCAAAAGAATTAGAGCGACCACTGTCTTTAGAGGAGCTCAGTGCTTCTCTTAAAGACCATGGAAGTGGGAAATCACCTAGCATTGATGGGCTTCCAGTAGAGTTTTTAGGACATTCTGGGCAGTGATTGGAGATGATCTGCTAGATGTTTTTAAATGACAGCCTGACTAAAGCTGAGTTACCATTGAGTTGTAGGAGGGCAGTCCTTACTCTACCCAAAAAGGTGATCTCCACGGATAAAATTGGAGACCTGTGGCACTTTTGTGTACTGATTTGAAGATCTTTTCTAAAGCACTGGCTATTAGATTAAAGAAGCGCGTAATGGAGCAAGTGGTCCATAGAGATCAAACATATACTGTATTCTGGCAGATCAATCTTTGATAACATTGCTTTAATTCGAGATATTTTGGACGTCTCAGGATTATTTGGCATGGATACAGGACTGATTTCTCTTGATCAAGAGAAAGCATTTGTCCGGAGTTGAGCACAAATACTTATGGAAAACTTTAACAGCTTTTGAGGTTTCAGCCATTGCTTTGTTGATTAAATTAAAGGTTTTGTATTGTGGTGCTGAAAGTATCCCTAAATTTAACGGTGGTTTATGTTCTCCTTTTTTAAAGCTCAGAGGGGAATAAGGGCAGGTTGTTCACTCTCTGGTATGTTGTATTCTCTTGCAATGGGCCCTATAGATAAATTGAGGATGGTGTTTCTGGTTTTCTCTTTGTGGTTCAAAATATCTGTTATCTGCTTATGCTGATGATCTGGTAGTCTTTGTAAAGAATCAAGAAAGGTAAATGTTTTATCATCTGGTTTTCAAAATTTTGGGAAGTTGTCATCAGCAAAAGTTAATTGGGACAAAAGCGAAGCACTGTTGAATTATGGAAAATGGGAAGGCAGGACACTGGCTACCCCAAGGACTAAAATCAGGCAGAATGGATTTAGGTAGCGGTGTTTTTTTTTTTACTGGTGACAGTCAAACAGAACAGAAAAATTGGAAGGGTCCTGAAAAAAGTGAAAAGGGCGTCTCAAAGATGGTCTTGGTTTTATTACCTCACATGTCCTATATAGGAAGCGTGTTTTATGTAATAATTTGGTATCTACTTTATGGATTTTAATGGTGTTGAATCCTCCCAGAAGTTGTGTCTGATATTCAAACAAATGTTTCTTTTAGGATAAGCTGCATTGGATTCCCAAAGTGTGTTGTTTACCTAAAGATGAGGAGGCCAAGGACTTGTTCATCTGATCAGTCGAGTTGCTGCTTTCGCCTTCAGTTTCTTCAAAGACTGCTTGGGCAGCAGACTTATTGTGAGACCTTTGGCCTATAGTATATTGCAAAGATTGGGAGGTTTACAGTTGGTTCTCTCCCTTTTCTTAATGGACCCCAAGAGACTACCTCTCAGAATCTACCATCATTCTATTGGACTTTTTAAAGTGCTATGTTTCTTTAAAATACAGAGATGTGAATTTTCAATATCTGCACCCTTACTGTTGAAAGAGCCATTGACAAGGGGGGCTAAGCTGGATCTATCAAGGGAGTCGAAGCTCTGCCATTGGACCACATTTTGAAAGCCATGGACTTAAAACTTTAGGAACCTAGTATCTCAGCAGGCCCTAGACGATGTTGTTGAACCTGTAGCTACCGCTTTGCATATGAAATGTAACCACGAGTTGTGAAACGCCAGTTAATTAAACAAATGGAAAGAGGAGTCTTAACAAAGAGAAGAAGTGTGACATGGTGCAACTTTTTCTGTGCTGACAGTTCTGGGAAATGAATGATGGTTTTCTGTTTCAAGAATTGAATGTCATGCCACAGTTTGATGGGTGTGATGGACCTTTGTTGAATGTATCTTGTTTTGAAAAAATGTATCTGGATGGAAACTGATGGTAAGATTTTACAAGTCTGTGTTAAGGTGTTGAACAAATTAAAACTTAAATGCAGGGACTGACACACCATGGCGTGCCAAGTTTTAGCTAGATGAGAATGTTAAACCAAATTGGAGAACTTTTTATAAACCACCGTTAACTAAGAAATATAGGATTTACAGTGGAAGGGTCTTACGGTGTTATTGCCAGTTAATTCTTTTGTTTCAATGATAAATTCTACAGTTGATGACAAATGTCCGAGTTGTTCTGAAGAGAGACAGTTTTTCACTGTTTTATGGAGTGTCATGGAAGCGTCTCCTTGTTCCAAGTGTTGGAGTGTATTTTTACATGTTTTTGGTTTGGTTTTTACTCCATGTTTTTATCTTGGGAGTTAAGTATACCTCAAAAGCATAAGTCTTGCTCTCAGTTACTAAATTTCATACTGGGGAAAACAAAAGATGGCAATATGGGTTAGTAGAAGAAGTATAATTGAAGATACATCTGATGATGATCCAGTGTGTGTGTTTAAAAGGCTGGTGAAATTAGAGGATTTTGATAGATTTTAAATACTATGCTGAAATGAAAGACTTGGATATTTTTGAGGAGGTATGGTGTTACAGGAAGCTTTTGTGCTCTGTTAAGAGTGGTGAACTGGTTTATGGAGAACATGTGGTTTTAATTAAGTCCTTATTTATTTATTTATTTATTTATTTATTTATTTATTTATTTATTTATTTTATTTTATTATTTTGTGTCCTTTTGTGGTTTTTATTTGTAGTTTGTTATGATTGACAAAAAACGACTCTTAAAGAGGAATGATCTTTCTGTAACACAAATGTAAAAGCCCCCTAGTTCATTAAAGTTGTATTTAAAATTCAATTCTCTCTCTTTATCTCTCTCTCTCTCTCTCTCTCTCTCTCTCTCCCTCCCCTCTCTCTTCTTCCCCCTCTTTCTCTCTCTCTCTCTCTCTCTCTCTCTCTCCCAGTGGTCTTTTCCTTTCTGCAACAAAGACAGGGACACGCTGTACAGAGAGACCAAACCTCCATCACACACACACACACACACACACACTCACACACACTCATTAACACA
This sequence comes from Alosa alosa, assembly GCF_017589495.1. Lineage (NCBI taxonomy): Eukaryota > Metazoa > Chordata > Actinopteri > Clupeiformes > Clupeidae > Alosa > Alosa alosa. The sequence continues at coordinate 25,098,535 of NC_063210.1, read as the reverse complement.
CAGCTTGTACAGGACTGAAACCTCCATCACACACACACACACACACGCTTGTACAGAGACTAAACTCACCACACACACACACACACACACACTGCAGAGACCAAACCTCCATCACACACACACACACACACGCTGTACAGAGAGACCAAACCTCCATCACACACACACACACACACGCTGTACAGAGAGACCAAACCTCCTCACACACACACACACACACGCTGTACAGAGAGACCAAACCTCCATCACACACACACACACACACACACACATTATTAACACACACGCTGTACAGAGAGACCAAACCTCCCACACACACACACACACACACACACTCATTAACACACACGCTGTACAGAGAGACCAAACCTCCATCACACACACACACACACACACGCTGTACAGAGAGCAAACCTCCATATACCACAACATACACGCTTGTACAGAGAGACTAGTCCTTTCCATCACACACACACACACACACTCATCAATGGCGCCTACATAAAATGCCGCCTTTTTCTCTCTCTGTATCTC
>NC_063210.1:25083037-25097501 GCF_017589495.1 Alosa alosa | reverse complement strand
CAGTTTAAAATAATACTCACATACACACTCACACACACACAAAAAATAAAAATAAGAATACACATTATAAAAAGAACATATCAAGGCATTAACATGCTTCCATTGCTTGAAGTCCATTTTAAAGTGCAACTGTGCAAGCTCCATTGCTTAAAAGTCCATTTTAAAGTACAACTGTTTTGCTTTGTTTTATAAAATAAAAAGTTTGAAATGCTATGGAGTGCCCTATTTTTGACCAAACTGATATCTCAATTGTAACTCCTACTTCTCAACAGTTTCTCATTGCAATGTCCCCTCATTTGCTCTATTATTTCTCCTAAGGAGAAACAAGTTGTAAATGAGACTACACTCAAACATATAAGAGATCTCCCCAGATTTCTCCTGCTTCTCAAACTAATATCTTTTATGTGACTCCATCTGCTCTATTATTTCTCCTACAAGTTGTAAGTGAGACTACACTCAAACATTTAAGAGATCTCCTGTATTTCTCCTGCTTCTCAAACTAATATCTCTTATGTGACTCCTACTTGTCTTATTGCTATGTGTCTCATCTTTTGCTTGTTTTATTTCTCCTATGGCAAAATTAGGAGAAATAATTGTGACAAAAGTAATACTTAAATGATCCTTAAAAGAGAATCACCATTTTGCCTCCTTAGCAACAGAAGGGATACAAATGAGAAGCAAAAGTTTCCTCTGGGTTGAAGCCATACAGGCAAACCCAACTGCAATGTTTTATAAGGAATTAGCCGCAAACCATATCAATTTCCACCTTTTCTGAGTCCTGAAAGATTGCTGCCATTTCAGTTATCTTGTTAGCTAGTTAGTTAGCACTCCAACAACATTCCAAAAAGGACGTACATTACAGTCTGGCTGGCAGATGTTTTTGTTAACCTTGCCTGCTGTTGCCAGTGACTCGTGAGCGTGTATCCACATTGCATTTTTTGCGCTGACAGCGCCCCTTTCAGAGTGCTTCGGGTCAAGTGTTTAATGTTGCTAGGTTAAAAGCAAAACTATCTACCAGCAATGTCGTTGCTGCTTATGGCTTAATGCTAACTAACTAGCTAGAAGCTAACTGAAATGCTAGCAATCTTTCAGGACCCAGTTCACTAAAATATGACTTTGCCAGACAAAGGCTGAGTATTACAATGGAATAGACACCTCATGTCTTACTTTGCATTTGCAGCAAAGTGAGTTCAGTGTGTAGTGGAAGTTAATTCATTGTGTAGTGTAAGCGACTTCAGTGTGTGTGCAAAGTGAGTTCAGTGTGTAGTGGAAGTGAATTCAGTGTGTATTGTGGCGGCTTCCAGTGTGTGCGCCAAGAAGTGAGTTCCGTGTGTGTTACCGTGAGTTCAGTGTGTAGTGCATGTGATGTTTCAGTGTGTTGAGCAAGAAATATCAATGTGTTGTGGAAGTTAATTCAGTGTGTAGGCTAGTGTAAGGAGCTTCTGTGTGTGTAAGTATTTTCAGTGTAGTGCAAACTGTTTCAGTGTGTAGTGCAAGCAGTTTCAGTGTGTGCTGCAAGTAAATCCAGTGTGTTGAGCAAGTGATATCAGTGTGAGTGCAAGCAGATTCAGTGTGTAATGCAGGAAAGGAGGTGTGTTGCTGTTTGAGTTCCAGTGTGGTACTAGTGCCCAGTGTGTATGTGTCAGTGTTTCAGTGTGTAGTGCAAGTACGTTCAGTGTGTAGTGCCACTATTCCAATGTTATTGCACTATACAGCCTCCCATACTAGACTGATAACTATCACACAAATACACACACACACACACACACACACACACACACACACACACACATTTCTTTATCACCCTTACAAATAACAGACACACACACACACACACACACACACACACATAATGTTTTATCTCACAAACATTCTTTATTGTGTATGTGTCAGCAGTGACAAACCAAACTTGCACACACCCTCCACACTCCACCCTCCAAGAAACTAACATTTCTTTATCACTCTTACAAATCACACACACACACACACACACACACACACACACACACACATACACACACACACGCACACACACGCACACACAAACATACGCGCGCGCATACACGCACATACACACACACATGCACACGCACACACACACACACACATGTACAGTACACACACACACACACACTCCACCCTCCAAGAAACTGTAACATTTTCGTTATCACCCTTTCAACTCATTTTGAGTTCTTCGTTAATATGTATGCCCGGCAGAGCCAGGAAGTGTCACTGACACACTCTTTTGGTTTCTGTGGGTTCGCACAGTCCTCCCAAACACGCAGACCACTGACATGCCACCCAAATGCCCTTTCAGGAGGGCAAAAGAGCGCTGAAAATGCCAGTGGCCAGTTTTCAAACACTGCCATCTGCTGGTGAGGTTGGAGGCTGGTGGAAGGCTCATGGCATGTTCAACGTGACGGATCATTTGTCTCGTTGCAAGGGAGAACTTCCGAACTAAAATAGGGAGGGCTGGACAAGGCCTGTGTTTAAAATGACAAAATGGCCAAAAAGGTTTACTTATCAGTGACTAAATACAATCTCCTACTGCTGACTCTGCCTTTGTCATCTGTCCATTAACCCTAATGTGGAACAGAACCACTCCAGAACTGGACCCAATGATAACAGCCTTCTAGAACTAACTGACAGAACCATTCCAGAACTGGAGCCAATGATAACAGCCTTCTAGAACTAACCTTTAAGCACCGCACCTTTAAGGGTAACATTTTGAGTTCCAAAGTGAGTGATGCATGTAACTTCCCTCTGACTCGCTTCATGAACCCACTGCAGTCAGACCCCCCCCCCGACTCTGACTAAGAGTTTCACGTAGGCGTATCTCTTTGATGTTTCCCCTGCTATGTTAGAGTCCGAGGCCTTCTTGGCAGTTGGCACACTTCTGATTCCGTGTGTATGTGTGTATGTATGTGTGTAGGGGCAGTTGACCCCAATGATCATAAGACATACTGTACTTCTGCTTCTGTGTGTGCGTTTGTGTGTGTGTGTGTGTAGGGGCAGTTGACCCCAATGATCATAAGACATACTTCTGCTTCTGTGTGTGTGTGTGTCAAAGTCAAAGTCAAAGTCAAAGTCAGCTTTATTGTCAATTTCTTCACATGTTCCAGACATACAAAGAGATCGAAATTACGTTTCTCACTATCCCACGGTGAAGACAAGACATATTTTACCAATTTAGGTCCACAGACAAACATAACATTCAAGTAAACAAAAAAGTAAGTAAATAAGAGGGCACATATAATAATGAAAAAATAAGAGCAGCAAAATGTGGTTGAAATTGTGCATAGACAGTCAATAAAAATACTAGTGCAAATTCAGGCCAATAAAAAGGCTTGGGTAGTTCTGTTTGATCTAAGTAAGAAAGAAAGTGGCATAGTGGTGCAAGTTATGTAAAAGAGCAGCAGAAGTGTTGTGTTTCAGGACAACAACACCAGTTGTAAAAGAAGTGTACAAGTGTGCAAGTGTGCAAGTGGAGTAGTGCAGGCCCATTTTGGGTCCAATGTCCAGGATGTTATGTAGCTGAGGGTGGAGGGGGAGAGAGTTCAGCATCCCACGGCAGGTGTATGAAGCTGTTGGTGAGTCTGGTAGTCTTGAGCGCAGGGCTTCTGTACCTCTTCCCAGAGGGCAGTAGATCAAACAGATTGTGGCGGGTGACCTGCATCACTCACAATTTTGGTCAATAAGCTAGGGTGAGGTGGGTGGTGTAAATGTCCTTCAGGGAGGGGAGTGAAGCACCAATAATCCCTTCCAGCTGTGTTCACTATCTTTGGCTGCAGGGCTTTCCTGTTGTATTCAGTGCAGCTTCCGCCCCACACAGCGATACAGCTGGAGAGGGATGCTTTCGATGGTGCCTCCGGTAGAATGTGGTCATGATGGCTGGTGGAGCACTTGCTGCGCCTGAGTTTCCGCAGGAAGTACAGGCTGCTTGAGCTCTTAGCCAGTGATGCAGTGTTGGTGGTCCAGGAGAGGTCTTCACTGATGTGCACCCCCAGGAATTTGGTGCTGCTTTCGCTCTCTCCACCACAGTCGATGGTCAAGTGGCAGGTGTTGGGTGTGACCTCTCGAAGTCAACAACAATCTCTTTGGTCTTGCTGGCGTTCAGCAGGAGGTTGTTGTCCCTGCACCACATTGGTCAGATGGTCGACCTCCAACCTGTATTGGAGTCAATTAAGCCCTTGGTGATGAGACCCACCAGAGTTGTGTCGTCAGCAAATTTCACTATGTGATTGTTGCTGTAGGTTGCAGTGCAGTCATCGTCCAGCAGGGTGAAGAGCAGCGGACTGAGCACACGCGCCTTGGGGGGCCCCTGTGCTCAGTGTGATGCTGCTTGGTATTGTTGCCAACACGCACTACTTGGGGCCTCTGACAGAGGAAGTCCAGTAGCCAGTTGCAGAGGAGGTAGGTACTGAGTCCCAGTTTGTCAAGTTTGCAGATGAGTTGTTGTGGTATTATGGTGTTGAATGCAGAACTGAAGTCTATAAACAGCAATCTCACATATGAGTCTCTTTTTTCCAGGTGGGTGAGGCTGGGTGGAGGCAGAGCAGATTGCATCCTCTGTAGACGCTTGCCATTCGGTATGCAAACTGAAGGGGTCCAGGGTGGGGGGAGAATGGCTTTGATATGTGACATGACAAGCGCTCAAAGCACTTCATGATGATGGGTGTCAGTGCCACAGGGCGTGTAGTCATTGAAGCAGGATGGAGCAGTTTTCTTCGCACAGGTATGATGGTGGCAGCTTTGAAACATGATGGGGCGATGGCTTGCTTCAGGGAAGTGTTAAAGATGTCTGTGAAGACATCCTTAAGCTCCCCTGCACAGTCCTTCAGTGTGTGTGTGTGTGTGTGTGTGTGTGTGTTAAGAGTCCGAGGCCTTGTGAGTGAGATGTGATGCAGTGGTGTGCCACCCTCTCCTGCAGGCTGCAGACTTCCTCTGGGGTTCCTGTCACTCTGCGTCTCATCTTCACCTTTCAGGACGGAAATGATCGTCCTTTCAGCTGCACATTCATCATCTGCAGCCCACCAGGTCAGTCTGTTCCAGTAGCAGCCACTAGAGGGTGCTGAAGGGGTTTGGACAGGGGAGTTTGGCCTACGGTAATGAGCAGGCTGGGGGGGGGGGGGCGTCCGTCTCTCTCCCTTCCCGTACACCGGCGGGTCAGGAGCCTTCGGACAACGCGATCCCTTCCACTGTCACTTCCTGTCGGTGTCAGAGGTCGGGATGTGGGCAGCGCCGGGGTCGTTCCGTTGCCCACGGCAACCCAGGGAACCCAGCCGCGCTTTAATGGCTGTCCCCGTGGCGATGCCTGTCTCGTTAGCGCCCGTGGTTACGAGACTCGGAGGCCCAGCGAAGAGAGAAATTCACAGCGTGAACCGTCACATAAACGCTCGCTCGCTTGCTGCTGAAACAAAGAGAGCACACTCTGGAATGCCTCCCGGAACCCTCCAGAACACTGGCTGTTTAAATAGGCCGACTCTCTCTGGCGTTAAACTACTCTCCACAGAAGTGGAGCTGCCAGCAAAAAAAATGTAGGCAATAACAAGACATTAGTTTAGAGGAAAACGATCACAAAGTGGGCTCAGGGATTAGGGCTTCCAGCACCAAAGCTAATCAGATTGATCTGCAGTGTTTTGCATTTACATTATGTCTGTTCTGAGTTCTGAGTATCACAAGAAGAACGAATGTAGTCCTGCACACAGGCACATGCCCGCGACACTAGATAGCTTCACAGGTAACACAGACACTAGATAGCTCCTTCACAGGTAACAAACACTAGATAGCTCCTTCACAGGTAACACAGACACTAGATAGCTCCTTCACAGGCACATGCCTGCGACACTAGATAGCTCCTTCACAGGTAAAACAGACACTAAATAGCTCCTTCACAGGTAACACAGACACTAGATACCTCCTTCACAGGTAACAAAACACTAGATAGCTCCTTCACAGGTAACACAGACACTAGATAGCTCCTTCACAGGCACATGCCTGCGACACTAGATAGCTCCTTCACAGGTAACACAGACACTAGATAGCTCCTTCACAGGTAACACAAACACTACAATGCTCCTTCACAGGTAAAACAGACACTAGATAGCTCCTTCACAGGCACATGCCTGCGACACTAGATAGCTCCATCACAGGTAAAACAGACACTAGATAGCTCCTTCACAGGTAACACAGACACTAGATAGCTCCTTCACAGGTAACACAGACACTAGGTAGATCCTTCACAGGTAACACAGACACTAGATAGCTCCTTCACAGGTAACACAGACACTAGGTAGATCCTTCACAGGTAACACAGACACTAGATAGCTCCATCACAGGTAACACAAACACTACAATGCTCCTTCACAGGTAACACAGACACTAGATAGCTCCTTCACAGGTAACAGATTAGCAGATAATTAGAGGCTGTTTAGCACTTTGTGTTAAACTCATATTGTGCTCGTAAGGGCATATGGGGTGATGCCGGTTAAGCTTGAGATAATTGCACATGATCCGATAACTAACTACTGTGTGCTTTATGGCTGAGTGGACTCTATGGTAGGTGTGTGTGTGTGTGTGTGGGTGTGTGTGTGTGTGTTTATGGCTGAGTGGACTCTATGGTAGGTGTGTGTGTGTGTGTGTGTGTGTGTGTGTGTGTGTGTGTGTGTGTTTATGGCTGAGTGGACTCTATGGTAGGTGTGTGTATGTGTGTATGTGTGTGTGTGTGTGTGTGTGTGTGTGTGTTTATGGCTGAGTGGACTCTATGTGGTAGGATAGAGTCAGTATGTGGCTTTGAGTAGAGCTCAGCCATGGGGATGCTATTAGGTGATTGATCTAAGAGCAAGGCATGTCTATTCACTAAGCGATGCTCTATTAGGTGATTGATCTAAGAGCAAGGCATGTCTATTCACTAAGCGATGCTCTATTAGGTGATTGATCTAAGAGCAAGGCATGTCTATAACCTACTGTATATACTATATACCTATCTGTGCCAGATCCAGGACAAAGTGTGTGTGTGTGTGTGTGTGTGTGTGTGTGTGTGTGTGTGTGTGTGTGTGTGTGTGTGTGTGTGTGTGTGTGTGTGTGTGTGTGTGTGTGTGTGTGTGTGTGTGTGTGTGTGTGTGTGTGTGTGTGTGTGTGTGTGTGTGTGTGTGTGTGTGTGTGTGTGTGTGTGTGTGTGTGTGTGTGTGTGTGTGTGTGTGTGTGTGTGTGTGTGTGTGTGTGTGTGTGTGTTAGCCAGCAGCCAGACCAATGGATACCTTGTCTTAGCTGAATTACTGAAGCTAAGCAGGTGTGGGCCTGGTTAGTACTTGGATGGGAGACCTCCTTGGAAAACTAGGTTGCTGCTGGAAGTGGTGTTGGTGGGTGGCCCCGTAGGTGGCACTCTTCCCTCTGGCCAAAAAAGATCGATCCCAATGCCCCAGTGCCGTGACTGGGACACTGCACTGTAGGAGATGCCGTCCTTCGGATGAGACGTTAAACCGAGGTCCTGACTCACTGTGGTCATTAAAGATCCCATGGCACTTATCGCAAAGAGTAGGGTGTTCCCCGGTGTCCTGGCTGAATTCCCAACCTGGCTCATTCAATCTGGCCCCCTAATCATCCTCCACTGTAATTGGCTCATTCACTCCTTCACTCTCCACCTCAAGCTGGTGTGTGGTGAGCGTTCTGGCGCATAATGGCTGCCGTGCATCACCCACACATTGGTGGTGGGTACTAGTGAGGTCCCCCCATCCATGTGGTGTGCTTTGAGTATCGAAAGCTATATAAATGCAATGTGTTGTTGTTGTTGTTGTTGTTGTCTGTGTGTGTGTGTGTGTGTGTGTGTGTGTGTGTGTGTGTGTGTGTGTGTGTGTGTGTGTGTGTGTGTGTGTGTGTGATTCTGGCTGTGCTTGGTGTAGTACAGATCCACAGTGCTGCGCTGCTCCAGGTGTTAAGGTGGATGGAGTGCTTCAGTGAGATCTATGAGTCTGATTACAGTCGGAAGACAGAAGAATAGACCAGAGGCAGTCTTCTAAAGAAACCACCCAGCATGCACGCACACACACACACACACACACACTTCATTCTCATTCACTCTTCTGTTGTCCTCCTATCTCACACTCTCTTACACTCTTTCTCTCTCTTCCTCATCCTCTCTTCTCTTCTCTTCCTCATCCTCTCTTCTCTTCTCTTCCTCATCCTCTCTTCCTCATCCTCTCTTCCTCATCCTCTCTTCTCTCTTCTCTCTTCTTCATCTTCTCTTCTCTCTCTTCCTCATCCTCTCTTCTCTCTTCCTCATCCTCTCTTCTCTCTCTTCCTCATACTCTCTTCCTCATCCTCTCTTCTCTCTTCCTCATCCTCTCTTCTCTCTCTTCCTCATCTTCTCTTCCTCATCCTCTCTTCTCTCTCTTCCTCATCCTCTCTTCTCTCTCTCTTCCTCATCCTCTCTTCCTCATCCTCTCTTCTCTCTCTCTTCCTCATCCTCTCTTCTCTTCCTCATCCTCTCTTCCTCATCCTCTCTTCTCTCTCTCTTCTCTTCCTCATCCTCTCTTCTCTTCCTCATCCTCTTTTCTCTCTTCTCTTCCTCATCCTCTCTTCTCTCTCTCTTCCTCATCCTCACTTCTCTCTCTCTTCTCTTCCTCATCCTCTCTTCCTCATCCTCTCTTCTCTCTCTCTTCCTCATCCTCTCTTCTCTCTTCTCTTCCTCATCCTCTCTTCTCTCTCTTCCTCATCCTCTCTTCTCTCTCTTCTCTCTCTTCCTCATCCTCTCTCTCCATGTGTCTCTTTAGCTTTCCACTGCTCTTCCTCTGTCCTTGTACGGTTTTATTCCATGGAGTCATCAGCAAGCACACACTCAAACACTCACTCTCACACACACACACTCACAAGCACACACTCAAACACACACTCTCACACACACACTCACAAACATATGCACACACTCAAACACTCACTCTCACACACACACTCACAAACATATGCACACACTCAAACACTCACTCTCACACACACACTCACACACTCAAACACTCACTCTCACACACACACTCACAAACACACACTCACAAACATATGCACACACACACACACACACACACACACACACACACACACACTTGTCAGAGCAGCACACACACAGAGACAGATGTTATATGTGAAGCTGTGTGTCTAAAGCAGTCTTGTTGACCACTGGCCAGCAAGAGCTCCATGAAATATTGATTTGAATCAGTAGGACTCTTGATTCTAATCGCAGCCAAAACTCCCACACTTTCAAACGCTGCTTAATACACACACACACACACCCACACACACACACACACACACATACTCTCACACACACACTTTCAAACGCTTAATATCAGGCTCGCATCAAGAAGGCACCATCTTCACAGACTATCCCTCTTCCCTCTCTCTCTCTATCCCTCTTCCCTCTCTCTCTCTCTCTCTCTCTCTCTCACACACACACACACACACACACACACCGCACACTCACAGTGACGCACACACCACTTACATACATTACACTGAAGTCCGACAACGCCTCAGTGGCATGGGTAGTATTACAGTAACATTACAGACACAAACACACACATGAATGCATGCATAATAGCATAGCATAGCACAGTGGTTCTCAAACTGGGGGTCGGGACCTTCAGGGGGGTCGCCAAAAATATTGGAGGGGTCACAAAATGATTTGCAGTCTGGATTTTTAGTCAAAGGCTGCCATTGACATAATGAGTTCGATTTCATGAATCACTGTGTCCCTGTATAATAGGCTAGGCCTTTTATGAGTTGATAAAAATGATTTTCATATTCAACACTATCTAACTGCCTTTTCCAAGTATGTAGCCTAAATTACTGAAACACTGTGTGAAATAACATAGGCTACCAGAGACACTAGAGAAATATGTAGACCTAGTGCCATGCAGTTGTTAACACCACACATAAGTAAGGCTATTACAGGGCTTAAAGCAAGGACATTTTCTGAGCCTGAAGTTAGACTATCAGACATTTTGAAGATCTAATATTATATAGGTTAATTATAATAATAATAATAATAATACGTTTATTTTATATAGCGCCTTTCTCAAACCCAAGGTCGCTTTACATAGCAGGAAGGCAAGGAAACACAATAACAAACAAACAAAACAATACAACAAGACAAGTTATCTGTCTGGAGCTATGTGTTGGGTGTGGAGGAGAAGTGATCATTAAACAGAGAGGTCTTGAGATGAGCTTTGAAGAAAGGAAGAGAAGGACAGACACAAAGAGGTTGGGGGAGGGAGTTCCAGAGTTTGGGGGCCAAGGCACTGAAGGACCTGCCACCCAGGGTGGAGAGTCTGGAGCGGGGGATAGCCAGGAGGTTTTGGTCAGAGGATCTGAGTGAGCAGGAAGAAGTGTAAGAGGTCAGGAGGTCACAGATGTAGGGGGGCGCAAGGTTGTGGAGGGCTCTGAAGGTGAGTAGTAGTACTTTGTATATGATCCGGGACGGAACTGGTAGCCAATGGAGTTGATGGAGAATGGGGGTGATGTGTGCTGATCGTCTGGTATGGGTGAGGAGCCTGGCTGCCTACTTTCAAATCTTGCCCCACGCCTGAATTCAGGCACAGTGTTTTTAACAGCCTTGATGCTTTGATTTAAGCTTTAAGGGCATTAAATTAGACAAAACCTTATAGTATTGTGCCACCGGCCATAAATCAATTTGTAAAGGCAATGTCATTTTTAAAGGAACGTTATTAACCGCTCTTCTGTAACGTTCTAACCGGTTACCGTTTAGAGGAGAGGCCTCGGAACACTGGAACAGGAACGAAAAAATAATGTTTTTGCTCAGAACGAACCGAAATGAAAATCATTCTGTTTTCAGTCCCCGATACTAACACTAAATAACAAGAAGCTGCAGGGAATTATTGGTGAATTGGTGAATTATTTTGAAATTCACAGGAAATTCACAGGAAATGACAGAACATTTCTGTATTGGTGCATAGGTGCCTTTCCACACCATGCATATCTCCCAGCCTTATTCCACAGAGCTCCAAAGCCCACTGCCATGCCTGCTGATCAGAATGGGTAGCAAGAGTGAATAACTGACTGGGATAAAGAGATAGACATGCTGTCAGAGCTACTTCATCTTGCTTCTACAATGTTTCTGTCCTGTTTTATATTCTGTGTTTTCTTATTCTACTGATATTTTGTTCTTTAGGTCATTCTATTTTGTGTTCTTAAAGGTTGTATCAGCGATTGCAGGCCCGAAAAAGGCCCAAACATAAATGATCACTATTCTTTCCTAATGATCCGCTAGCTGTTTGCCCCATAAGCAGGCCGCTAAAAAAAACGCGTCTCTGTAGGCAGCCTAGGCTCCGAGATCTGTACACAAAAAGAATTGCTACCAAAAAGGGTTGGCAACCCACTCAAAGGTTGATTAAAACTCAAGTAAAGTGTTTCAACCAATAACCGACGAGATGCGCGTTCAGGAGAGTTTTAATTGCACAGGAGGGAGGGTGAGGGAGTAGCGAGCTAGCTCTCTGTTTTGTTTGAACATCAACAGAAGTGACGTATCCCCGCTATCACTGATACAATCTTTAGATCAGGTATTTTTACTCTTCTTGCTTTTACAGAACTTGCAGAGCACATGGAATTGTATCTGTGATTGAAATATACTACACACCTTGCCATGTGATGTGTACCTTTCCTTGGTCATCTGACCAATTTGATAAATAATTCTCATTCTTGCAGAAGGAAGTGGAAATCACTACATGCATGTCAGACACTCGCTACATGCATCTCAATTACTGCATGTCAATAACTCGCTACATGCATCTCAATTACTGCATGTCAATAACTCGCTACATGCATGTCAATCACTTACTACATGCATGTCAATCACAGTTGCAGGAAGTGAACCCTTGCTATTCATGCATGTCAATCACAGTTGCAGGAGGTGAACCCTCGCTATACATGCATGTCAATTACAGTTGCAGGAAGTGAACCCTCGCTATACATGCATGTCAATCACAGTTGCAGGAAGTTCAAATAGGGTGTTGGAAGTGGAGTGGCTAAGCATACAGTAATCTAAAAAGCCATGACTTTTATTCCCAGCTGTGACTGTTGTGGCTCTTGGTCCAATAAGTCATGCTGCAATTAGTTAACATCTGTTTAATTGACAAGTGGCTTTGGGTACACTAAATAAATAAATAAATAAAGATAAAGATAAAGATAAAGCCGTTGTAATCTCCATGGCCTGGCAGGACACCTGCATGTGCTCCTGGATGCCAGCCAAATGCAAAGAGCTTCTTCTGAGCCTTTTTGAGCAATCAGGTTTTAAATCTGTCTGGGATGTTCACTTAGATGTTCAGTGCTAGTTGGTTAAAAGCTTACATTAACATGTCATTGGGGAGGCCTCGCTGGTTTCTGCATCATGTGCGACAGAGACACACACACACACACACACACACACACACACACACACACACAAACACACACCGCGCTAACGGATCGAGGCAAACGTTTTTTGAGTGAACATTGCAAATTGTCCATGTTTGTTTGTTCGAAGACTACACATCTTTTGTCTGTGTTCACAAACATTCACAGCCGAGTCGCAGCTAATGACAAACGGTGGGTGGCTCATCCTGGGGATCTCGTCAGAACCAGATTGTGCAGTTCAGGGCAGGTTCAGGTCCAAAGCCGGTTGAGATGTGGGCCACGTCCGGTTCACATGCGGCCCGGATCTGAGCCAGAAGTAGCATCGGTGACTGAGTTGGCATCAGAGCAGAAACACGTTCTGCTGTTCCGACATGCTGAGCACAGCAGTACACTGGCTAACTGCCAGCACACACACACACACACACTCACACTCACACACACACACACACACACAGTTTTATAAACACATCAGTATGATGCTGTTTTGATCACATCGAGAGAGAGAAGACACATAGAGGAGTGTGAGAGAGAAAGAGAGAAGGAGTGAGAGACAGAAAGAGAGAGAAAGAAAAAGAGGAGTGAGAGAAAGAGAGAATGAGTGAGAGAGAGAAAGAGAGAGAAGGAGAAACAGAGAAAAAGAGAAGGAGAAAGAGAGAAGGAGGGCGATGGAGAGAGCAGACTGTCAGACAGAGACAGGATGTGAGTGGGCAGCACAGAACTTTGCTGAGAACCGCAGTTCTCTCTGGTTCTGCGTGCTATGCAGTAGAACTCTCTGGTTCTCCACATCTCTGACTTTACAGTTCATAATGGAACTGTTGTAGCGTGCCACACAAATGCCTGGAGTGCTTGTGTGTGTGTGTCTGTGTGTGTGTGTGTGTGATTGCAGGGCTGGGCTTGTTTTTGCTTGTAATGAGTATGTTTGAGTTGGTGTTGTGTGTGTGTGTGTACATGTGCATGTGTGTATGTGTGCATGCGTGTGTGTGTGTGTGTGTGTCTGTCTGTGTGTGTGTGTATGTGGTACTGTATGTGTATGCATTAAACCGTCTCTTAATTTTAACAGAAGCTTTTATCTAAAGTGGGTCGAAAATGCATTGAAAGTGAGACAAAAAGAGATCCTGTGTGTGTATACTGTATGTGTGTGTGTGTGTGTGTGTCTGTGTCTGTGTGTGTGTGGAGGTGTATGTGTGTGTGTGTGTCTGTGTGTGTGTGTGTGTGTGTATGTGTGTGTGTGTGTGTGTATGTGTGTGTGTGGAGGTGTATGTGTGTGTGTCTGTGAGAGAGAGAGAAAGAGAGAGAGAGAAAGAGAGGAAGGGAGAGAGAGAGAGAGAGAGAGAGAAAAGAGAGAAAGAGAGAGTGTAGAGAGTGTAGCCTCACGGGATATAAACTGTCAACTTTGACATCTTCTGCTCAGTTTGCCACCACTGAGACAATGTGGGCTCCCCTTCTGAGAGAGACATCCACCCCTTTCACAGAGTGTGTGTGTGTGTGTGAGCGCGTGCGTGCGTGCATGTAAGTGTATGTGTGCGTGCGCGTACATGTGTGTGTGTGTGTATGTGTGTGGTAGTGTGTGTTAGTGTGTGTGGGTGTGCCTGTGAGTGTTACTGTGTGTGTATGTTTGTATTTTGCGTTTGAGTATCAGTGTGAGTGTGTGTGGTGTGTGTGTGTATGTGCGGGTGTGTGTGTGTGTGTGTGTGCATGTGTGTTTGTGCGTATGTGTGAGTGTGTGTGTGTGTGTGTGAGTGTGTTTGTGTTTAAATGTGTGTGTGTGTGAGTGTGTGTTTGTGTGTTCGAGTGTTTGAGTGTGTGTGTGAGTGTGTGTTTGCGTTTGAGTGTGTGTGTGTGTGTGTGTGTGTGCGAAGTTTGTGTTTGTGTGTTCGAGTGTTTGAGTGTGTGTGTGTGTGTGTGTGAGTGTGTGTTTTGTGTTTGAGTGTGTGTGTGTGTGTGTGTGTGAGTGTGTGTTTGTCCTGACCCTAACAGGAGTTCTGAATTTGTCCTCTTTCTCTCCCTCTGCATCTCTAACCTCCCTGACCCTCATCCCTCTCTCCTCTCCTCATCCCTCTCT
>NC_063210.1:25073037-25075537 GCF_017589495.1 Alosa alosa | reverse complement strand
AGGACGTGTTCTGGACCGGACCGGGCAGCGCTGTCCCTGCAGAGGAGAGGACTCAGCGTGCTGGACTGAACACCCTCTCATGTTTCTCTAAACTGCTAACACCAAACCAAGCGGAGTCACACTGGAATCAAATTCCTTGTGTGGACTAAAGGCCCATTCACACCAAGAACGATAACGATAATGAAAGCTATAAATAAATATCGTTCTCGTTAATATGAATGACGACGTTCACACAAACTATAACGATAACGACATGAAGAGCAATATCATTGGGGATCACTTTCAGAGCAATTTTCAGAATGATAAAAAGCTAATAGCCAATCAGAACCCATTGAATTTTAACCGTCACATTCATTAACACAAGGAGAGACTTTGTCTATCGTTGTTCAGTGTGAACACTTTTATCATTATGATTATAGTTATCGTTATCGTTATCGTTATCGTTCTTGATGTGAAAAGGCCTTAACTCAATTGGGTAAATACATTCCGATTCCGATTCTGATTCCGATTGTAGTGGACCAGTGGACTGTGTGAACCTGTAGCTGACTGACCGCAGATGATTTAGTGTGGTCGTGCCCAGTCACGGTGCGCACAGAGCACATACAGTAGTTTATGTCGTCGGCCGGGCCTAAATGAACGAGGAAAGCGTCCATCAGTTCCACACGCGCCGCGTCTCCAGGTAGACCAGCAGTGGGCTCCCACCTGCTGGTCTGGTCGTTTTCGAGCTACACGCTCTTCATCAGACTTGGTGAAGTCTGATGAAGAGCGTGTAGCTCGAAAACGTTCACTTGGTGAAATTAAAGAAAAAGCAAAACGGGAGCAAGTGTGCGGACATTCAATTTTGTTTTTTGACCGTTTTAACATCAGCCATAAACACCTGCCAAGGTCATGAGCTACTGCACACCTGACCCGTCCGCTCACTCACGGCCTGTAAAAGGCCTCAACAAAGTGGCTGCGTAAACATTAAACGGGTAAACGGCATCCGCGCGGGCACAAACGGGTGACAGGGTCTCGAGCGGACGAGGATGAGTTGGAGGGCCGACGCGATGCTCTTGAGAAGACACAGATCGCAGTTCGTCCGTTTCGATGCTCTTGAGAAGACACAGATCGCAGGTCGTCCGTTTCGATGCTCTTGAGAAGACACAGATCGCAGTTCGTCCGTTTGTAGTTATCACAGCGTCGGCTCGTCCATCTCGTCCGTATCGTCTGTCTCGTCGTTATCGCGGCGGGGGGGCCGGTCAGCATTAATCTCCATCAGAGGCCAATCAGGAGGGGCTGAACTGTCCGCTGTGCTTGGCCCCATGTTTGCGCTGGGTACACAATTATAATTAGATTTCAGCAGCGCAGACACTCATTTTGTTCTCCATTCTGTATTGATGAAGCGATAATGGGAGGCTAACGTGTGTGTGTCTGTGTGTGTGAGTGTGTGTGTGTGTGTGTGTGTGTCTGTGTGTGTGTGTGTGTGTTTGCAGCTGTGAGAGGATGCTGTCAGGCCATCTGTGAAAACACCACACACACACACTCTTACCGTACAAACTCTCTCGTTTGCATTCATGTGCTAAAAAAACACGAATGCCTACTGTTTCACAAACAGCCGCACAAGCTCTCTCACACACACTCTCTTTCACACACACACACACACTCACACACACACACACACACACACACACACACATCCATCTCTGTCTTCATGGGGAAAAAAGTGGAGAAAGGGCAGCGGAGTTAAAAGTGCAGAGATCGTTTGGTCTGTGTGTGTGTGTGTGTGTGTGTGTGTGTGTGTGTGTGTGTGTGTGTGTGTGTGTGTGTGTCGTTTGGTCTATTTGCGGCTGTGCTGTGCTGTGCTGCGCTGCGTTTGAAGGCCAGGTATTTTTTACCTGCGCGAGGCGGGTCACGGAGGCCACGGCTAAATTTAGCGGCCCGCGGAGGTCACCCGGCGATGGCAGGTGCCAGGGTTTCCAATTAGAGCGTGCGCGACCTCCTAAATGAGCTCATTACTTCAGCAGCGCCGCTGAGGAGTCTGGGAAAAGGGATTGCGGAGCTCTTTCCTTCTTTTTTTGTCCTTTTTTTTACCTTTTTTTTTCCGCTGACGTGTACGGGAGGAGAGGCCCACTTCGTACGGCGGAGTTAAAAACGTGCGCTCCAGCCACTTAGGGGGGCTTAAAGGTCAGGGGTCACGGAGGCAAGGCTCTTACTCAAGCTGCTCTGCTCTGGTGGGTCCCAGCCTGACGGAGGTTAATCGTTCAATCGGTCAGCAGTAGACTTTGTACTACGTGTGTGCGTGTGTGTGTGTGTGTGTGTGTGTGTGTGTGTGTGCAGTACAGCATGTGTGTGTGTGAGTTGTACAGTAGCTGATGTGGGAGGGGAGATCCAGCTGAGATTCTGTAACCCCCCCCCAAACACAAACACACACACACACACACACACTCAGGTGACCCTCTGCTGCATCACTGTGCTATGACCTCTAGAGGCCTGGGAACACCTAACTTTGTGTGGCCTTGTA
>NC_063210.1:25048037-25050537 GCF_017589495.1 Alosa alosa | reverse complement strand
TTAATGCTGGTTATTATTTACTGAATTTGTAAGCATTGCTGATATCTGATTATTATTCATGCATCAATAGTATTCCTGCCTTTTGAATTGCTGTTCTGACGGCTAGTGGATTGTTAGGGAACCTGTGTGTTAAAGGTGCTCTAAGCGATGCCATGCGTTTTTTTTAGGCTAAAACCTTTTATGTCACTTACTGCAAACATCACCTAACCAACCGCTAGCTGTCTGTGTCCTGAATACACTGTAAAAAAACGTGATCTTTGTGGACAGACCAGGCTCCAAAACGGCAACAAAAACAACCTGAGCAAACCTAGCCCATGAAAACATAACAAACTGTTCCAGCAATCACAGAAGAGATGCGTGTTTAGGAGAGTTTCAATTGCACGGGAGCAGCACGGGAGGAAGGGGGAGGAAGAAACGAGCTAGCTCTCTGTTTTGTTTAAAAGTCAACAGAAGTGACGTTACCCAGCATCGCTTAGAACACCTTTAAGGCCAATTTATAGTCCAGACAAAAAGTGTCAGTCAACAAAATCTGACGTAAAAATGATATAATTGTGTCTGCTGGTAAAAACTGCTTTTAACCACACCACTGGTTTGTTTGTTGAAATGAAGTGAGCTGTCCAATAAAACACCTGGATTTCTGACCACACTGTGCCGGTTGGCATACAGGGGACCAAGTGCATTAGGCTGGTGACAGAGCAATGGGAGCCAAATAGAATTACTTAATAGAATTACTTTGGTTTTACTGTCATTTAATTGAAGGAAATAACTGGCCATCCAGGGTTTAATGTCGTCAAAAACAGTAGCTAAACAGTTTCTTTAGCACACACACACACGTACATATACACACACAAACACACACACATACACACACACATACACACACACACACACACACACTCAAATATGCCCACTATGTATCTCCGACTAACTCTCTCTCTCTCTCTCTCTCTCACACACACATTCCACACACACACACACACACACACACACACACACACACACACACATACTGTGCTCAAATATGCATACTATGTATCGCCGACTCACTCTCTCTCTATCTCTCTCTTTCTCTCCCATACACACCCACACATACCCACACACACACACAACTTATTTCAAGGTCAAAGCATTTAGTATTTCTCTAAGTGAATATAGAGGCCAAAGCTTGGCAGTGTGTGTGTGTGTGTGTGTGTGCGTGTTTGTGTGTGGACTCGGATGACAGATCTTATAAATGTCAGACCCGAGGCGCAGGCCAAGCGTAGTTGGCATAGTTGGCCCAACAGCTCAAGCATAATTCTCTGCTATGATCTCCGCCGAAGGACAGCAGATCGCCTTTTCCCCCACATCCAATCCTCCTCCTTCTCTCACTGGTGTGTGTGTGTGTGTGTGTGTGTGTGTGTACATGTGTGTGCGCGTGTGTATGTGTGTATGTGTGCATGTGTGTCGTGTCGGCGTGTGTGTGTATTATTATGTGTTATTATGTGTGTGTGTGTGTGCGTGTGTGTGTGCATGTGTGTGTGTGGCGATGTGTGTGTGTGTGCATGTGTGTGTGTGTCTTCTATTATGTGTGTGTGTGTGCGTGTGTGTCTGTGTGTGTGTGATGGTGTGTGTCTGTGTGTCTAACGTGTGTGTGTGTGTGTGTGTGTGTGTGTGTGTTGTCCCATGTGTGCTTGTGTGTTTGGCTGTGTGTGTGTCTCTCTCCCCATTTCACCATTTCACTCTCTCTCTCCCTCTTTCTCTTTATCTCCCTTCTTTTCCCCATTTCCACCATTTCACTCTTCCTTTCCTTTTCTCTTTCTCCCTTCTTTTTCCTCTCTCCCTCCTTCTCTCACCTTCCTTTCCTTCACTCTCTCTCCCTCCTTCACTCTCTCTCCCCTCCTTCACTCTCTCTCCCCCCTTCACTCTCTCTCCCTCCTTCACTCTCTCTCCCCTCCTTCACTCTCTCTCCCCTCCTTCACTCTCTCTCCCTCCTTCACTCTCTCTCCCTCCTTCACTCTCTCCCCTCCTTCCTCTCTCTCTCCCTCCTCCTCTCCTCCTTCGCTCTCCTCCTTCACTCCTCTCTCCTCCTTCACTCTCCCCTCCTTCCTCCTCTCCCCTCCTTCACTCCTCCTCCTTCCTCTCTCCTCCTTCATCTCTCCTCCTATTCATCTCCTCCTCATTACAATATCACATCATTCATCTCTCCTCATTCATCTCCTCCTCATTCATCTCCATCATTCATCTCCCCTCATTAAAATATCTCCATCATTCTCTCCATCATTCATCTCCTCATCATTTCATCTCTCCATCATTTCATCTCCATCATTTAAATATCTCCTCATTCACTCTCTCTCTCCTCCTTCACTCTCTCTCCCCCTCCTTCACTCTCTCTCTCCCTCCTTCACTCTCTCTCCCCCTCCTTCCTCCTCTCCCCTCCTTCACTCTCTCTCTCCCTCCTTCACTCTCTCCCTCCTTCACTCTCTCTCCCCCTCCTTCACTCTCTCTCCCCCTCCTTCACCAT
>NC_063210.1:25038037-25043037 GCF_017589495.1 Alosa alosa | reverse complement strand
ACTGCGTTGAGAAACTGGAGTCCAAGTTTGTTGAGCTGGCGCTTAAAAACTGATGTTTGAGTCAATCAAGTCAGCTTTGCTTAAAGCCGTTAAATCCTGACCTTTCGTGTCCAGACGTAAAACTCTCATTTAAAAGTCCCAATATCATACATGGTCCAAATGTACGAGTATTTAGGTGATGACTATGTGGAATGTCTGACAAGGCATGAGCATTTTCCTTCAGGTGAGAGAGATATGAGAAAGTACTACCTGTAATTTCACTCACTGACAAGCGGTGCTGTCTTTAGCTTCAGAGTAAATTATCTCACACATTCAAAGACACACACACACACACACACGCACAACTTAAACTAAGCTGTGTTGTTTTCCTAGCATCAGGAGCTGTCCAGTTTCAAGGACTACCTTGTGGCGGCTTCATGGGGCTTCCTTCTCTTCCAGATGCTCTCTGTCCTCTCTCTCTGTCTCTCTCTCTCTCTCTCCCTCTCTCTCTCTCTCTCTCTCTCTCTCTTTCTCTCTTCTTCCATTTCTTCACCTTTGTATCTCTCTATCTCAATCTCTCTTCCTCACCTATTGTTGGTATTTCATACACCGCGTCTATAGTTGGATTGTAGCTTGGCGGGCGGTATTGGCAGCGCTAAGCGTATTCAGCGGCCGGGTTTCCTTTTGTTCTCTACGGCTTCGGCGAAGCGGGCGGTAGCGAAGCTGGTGCGGCGCTTCAGTTGCGAGCGCTACCGTTGGACAGGCTGAACTGACGAGACGGTTCAATTTCAAAGCATGGCACTGAAACTGATTCAGTTGTCGGGTTAGACCAGACCGGTTTGGTGTTTATAGGGGCGGGGTCCTGGTTTGGGTTATCTGGGCCGTACCGCCATGGTTGTTTCCGCCAGTGATCCCCGCATGCCTGTTCATGATAAATCCGCATAGACATATGGCATATGCCGGACATGCGCGTGAAATTAACCGAATTAGCAAAGAACAATTAACAACATAGAACAGTGAACCATCAAACATGCTCCATTTCAAAATAAGGACATGACGTCGCGTATCTTATAGATAGCGGATTAGCCAGCGCTTAATATGCTTTGGTACTCGGTCTGTTATCAAAATCCGCTCGGCGCGGATGAAATATGGTGACATGTCAAAAATATCGACATCTGAGCATATCGACGACGCTCCATATCAAAAACCAATAAAACCCTTGTTGAAACATCCTCGGCAACTTCCGCTCGAAACATTAATCAGAGTGCGGTATCCTCGACAATAACCAGATAACCAAAAAACAATAAAGAACCATGAAATACCGGCACGTCGAAAAAACTCCTCGTGCTCAGCAGCAAAAAGCATCCCAGACGGAACAAAAACTCGCATCCATCGCCTTATCAATTATGCCTTATGGTCGCCCTCCTCATCTGCTCAATAAAGATGTATCATATCACTCATCGGATGCCAAAAAGCTCATCTTATCCCGGAATCAAAACTCTATATATCGCCAGGGTCAAAAAAGCTCTATCGCCATCGAGAAATGCCAGGGTCCGTATAACATCATGGTTAAGCTCTTGTCATCGTGGGTCCCAGCTCTGCTCTCGCTGCTCTGTCCATGTCATCAGAAGTCAAAATATGTCGGGGTCAGAAAGCTCGCTCGTATCATCATCAGGGATCAAAATGCTCACTCAAGTCAAAAAGCTAATAATGAAGTTAATCCCCATGTAATGTTGTCAATCATTCCAGTTGAAATATCTCATGCCGGGTAGCTCGCTCATATGCCGGGGATCATCATGACCAGTATCTGGTTGAGAAAGCTCATCATCGCATGTGGTGTCATGTATGCATGAAGGTTGAAATACATGGCATGGAGGGTGGAGGCTCGCATATGGCATCCCGGGAGTGCTCATGCAGCGTGGTGCAAAGGAAACATGTGCTTGCACATGCGTAATACGTCATGGATGCAAAATATGTGTAAATGCGGGTAGAAATAAGTATGGTAAATAATAGTAATGAATTAAAATAATAATAATAATAATAATAGATTAAAATAATAATATGAATTAAAAATAATATGTATGGTTAAAAATATATGTGGTCATGTAATAATAATAATGGGTAAAATAATAATGTAATAGGTCACATAATAATGGTATTGTATTGTGTGAGGTTGAAAGCCAATGGTTAAAATATTATTAAGATAGTATTATATTGGCCAGGTTAATGACCGTGGTTAATATTGTGTGGTTATGTATGCTGTGTGTGAGGTTAAAATATGTGTGTGTGGGGTTGTGTGTGGTTCAAAGTGTGTGTGTGTGATTGGTGTGTGTGTGTGGGGTGCGTCTGTGTGTGGTCATGTGTGTGTGGGTTGTATGTGTATGTGTGTGTGGGTCATGTGTCGTGTGGAGTTCCGTGTGTGTGTGGTTATGCATGTGGTCCGTGTGTCCATGGTTGTGTGTGTGTGTGTGGATTCCATGGGTGTGGGGTCGTGGTCATGTGGGATGTGGGATTGTGGATCGGTTTGTGGTCCTGGTTGGGATCGTTCCTGATCCACTGTGTGGATCACCCTCAGCTGTGCTGTGGCCAGTGGGTTGAGTTCTGGGCCAGGTTCCTGGGGCTGTTAAGCCGATTGAGCTGTGAGATGATGGGAGTTGGATCCCACAGTTGATGGATTTTGGGTCCTCAGGGGCCACAGGGACTTCAATAAAGGAGGCCCACACACACACACACACACACACACACACACACACACACACACACACACACACACACACACACACGCACACACACACACACGCTTCTCAGAGATATAGACAAGGTCAAAGGAAGAAAGTAGTAGGAGCCAAAGATGGATGAGTGGGAGAAAATGGAGAGTCCTAAGAGGAGGAGGGAGAGGCAGCCGATGGAGCACTGGTTAGCACTCCTGGACTTGTAACTGGAGGGTTGCAGTTCGAGCTCCGATAGGTGGGCAGGCTGGAAGTGTGCTGAGCAAGGCACCTCCCTGCTCCACGAGCACGCCCGTTGTAGCCAGCAGGCAGCTCACTGCTCGATTAGTGTGTGCTTCACCACTGTGTGTACACTGTGTGCTGTTTGTGTTTCACTAATTCACCGGGATTAAGTTAAATGTAGAGACTAAATTTTCCCTACCGGGATCAAAAGTATATATACTTATACTATAATTTATACTTATACTAATACTAATACTTATAAGGAAAGTAGAGGAATAGACGGAAGGGGAGAGGAGAGGAGAATAGGAGGAGAAGGAGAGGAAGAGGAGAGAAGAGGAGCAGAGAGGAGGAGAGGAGAGGAGGAGGAGAGGAGAGAAGGAGAGGAGAGAAGAGGAGAGAAGAGGAGCAGAGAGGAGGGGAGAGGAGAGGAGAGGAGAGGAGAGGAGAGGAAAGGAGGAGGAGAGGAGAGAGCAGAGAGGAGAAGAGAGGAAAAGGAGAAATAAGAGTCCCAGCCGAGGACAGAACAGAAGGTTAAAGGGAAAAAAGAAGCAAGTGACTGATGGGATTATCTGTGAACGAGGGGTTGGTTTGGGGATCAGTGGCTCAGGAGCACGCAAGGGACGCAGTTTAATTAAGCTCCCAACACTCCTATTCGCCGCCGGGCATAACCGCCACTTAACGCGGCACTATTACGCAAAGAGGGCAGGGCTCTTATGCAAACAGAGACCTTTCAGGGCACAACTCAGATTCCAGCTGCATCTGGGCAGATCTGGGCCGGATGGGCCATATCTGGCCAGAGTTGGGCCAGATCCAGCTGGTTCTCTGGAGGAAGCACGGTGGTGAAATCTTAATCGCTTCAGAAAGCACGAACTTCAGCCTTCGCCTCCTTCACACTTCCTGTTGTTGTTTCTGTTGTTTCGCACTCAGAGGTAAACATCTGGTGAGCTCCCTTGCTCAAAGACACAAGACGCGACACACACACACATTGTGCCAGACATTGAACATTGAATAGGCCATTATACACACATTAGCCGTATCAATAATAATATACACGTCCACACCCAGCAACCCTTCCATGACCTTTCAGCACTTTTGTGCACTGCCAGTTATATGGAGCCCAGAAGGCTACACATGAATCTGGGCTACATTCAGCAGCCCTCGGGCAACAACTGATCAGGTTCAAGACACACACACACACACACACACGCCAAGACACACATTACCACACACACACACACAGCCAGCACTAGCTGTGTTGTTTTCCCCTGCATCAGGAGCTGCCACGTTTAAAAGGACTATAATTGTGACGGCTTCATAGAGGCTTACTTCTTCCAGATGCTCTCTGTCTCTCTCTCTGCCTCTCTCTCCCTCTCTCTCTTTCCATTTTCACCTTTGCATTCTCTCTCTATCTCACCTCTTCTCTCACCTATTGTTGTATTTCATACACCAACGCTCATGGTTGGCAGCCGGATGTGGTAGCGCGAAGGAGCCTAAGCGGGCGGTTTCTTTAAAATTTCTACGTCGGGTAGCGATGTAAGGCTTATGTAACGCTTAGTGCACCGCCACTATTGAATGCTTTTGAGCAACGAACTTGTCTAACTTTCAAAGCGCAACACTAGCTTTATTCAATTGTCAAGTTAGTAAACATTTAGAAAGCATGAACGAGTCTGAGCGGCAGGCATTTGACTGCCAAGCACTTTATTTCCTAGATCTCTAATTTTACTATTCTGTCTGACTTCCACCTTGTTTTCTTTCTTTTCTTCTCCTGCTTTATCCTTCATCCTGCTCTCTTCTATACAACCATTCTCTTTTCACCCTGTATTTCGACCCTTTCTATCTCTCTCTCCACTTTTTTTCCACATTTCTGTATCCTTCCTTCTCTCTAATCCTTTGATCTCCTTTCCTCCTCCTCCCCAGCTCCCGACCTTTCCCTCCACACCTCTTCATCACTTTCTTCCTCTCTCCTCTACACTTTATCACTTTGACGCGCGCCTGATGCCGCCTGATCGATCGATGCGTTTTCTGATTTGATCTGATTCGATCTTTTCGATCTGATCTTGATCTTTGATC
>NC_063210.1:25025537-25028037 GCF_017589495.1 Alosa alosa | reverse complement strand
ACACACACACACACACGCACGCACTCACACACACATACACACACACACAGACACTCTCTTCTGCCTTTCCTTCTGACCTGGTCTTATATGATGTCACTTCCTCAGTCAGACACTGCTATAACTCTTCCCCAACCAGACACTCATAACTCTTCCTTAGTCAGATGCCTGTAACTCTTCCTCAGTATTTCTTGCTAACTCTTGCTCAGCCAGCTTATCTTATCTTATTTTCTTCAGTATGAGGCATGTTGCCAACACTTCCTCTAACTCTTTGTCACTGATGACGCCAACTCTTCCAAAGACAAACACCTATAACTGCCTATGACATTCAGAATCAGATGTTACTAACTCTGCAAACTCTTCCTCATCCAGATGATATTAATTCGTCCTCAGTATGCTTAATACTGCTAACCCTTCCACAGTCAGATGTCTGTAACTCTTCTTCAGTAGACTTAATGTTGCTAAGTCATCTTCAGTAATACACACACACACACATAAATACAGTAGGGGCAGCTTGTAACCGGAGGGTTGCCGGTTTGAACCCCGACCAGTTGGAGCAAGGCACCTAACCCCTCACTGCTCCCCGAGCGCCGCTGTAGCAGGCAGCTCAATGCATCGGGTTTAGTGTGTGCTTCACCTCACTGAGGGCCAGATGTACTAACGCTTTTGCGCCCACTTCAGGCGTATTTGTTTCACAACGTGCGTGTAAAATCATTGCGAGGTATGTACAAACAGGCGCCCAATGATGTAAAAAGCAAACTGCCTGTCGCGGGGGGCTGAAAGTGGCAGATTGCGTTTTAATGTCATGCATATGCATTCATGGGAGATCAGGGAAAGTGGGAGTTTAAGCGTAAAAGATGGGAGGGAAGAGTAAAGAGCTAATTATGTATTCAGCGGTATGTACAGACTGCTCCTGGCAGCGCGTCTATTCTGCGCCTAAATACTTCCGCCTTGTAAAAGCAGGTGTTAATCCAAATTACAGTTCAATGCGTTAATAAGAGAACCTTTCAAAGACAACAGAATCGCTATTTAGAGCACCAGTTTTGTAAGTCTTTGTACTATCAAAAAGCAACCTCAACTTTCGTTGGCCTTTCGAATGTCTTACTTTCACTTTCACGTCATTCCTTAAACTTTCCTACTTGCTGGATTTGACCAAATCTTCCATAGCCTACATGCACAAGCATTTTGAGTAGAACTACTGATCTTCATTATCTCCTTGCTTGTTGACATCTTATCATGTATGGTATTATTTCTCGTCGTCGCTAAGCGTTTGCTTCTTTTAATGTTGTCATCCGTTAACTTCATTCAGCTCGCGGCTTGTATAGCCTCTGCCATTCAGTTGTGGGCGTTAAGTAGAATTAGTTTATGGGAGGAAAAAGGCGGAAAGCGCCATTTACACTAAAGATTGAGCGATTGATAAATCTGGCGGAAACTTGGGTCTGACAAAATTCGCATTCTGTTTTGTCCATGGCGGCTGATAACATTGGATTCGCAAATGTCGTACATCTGGCCTGAGTGTTCACTGTGTGCTGAGTGTGTTTCACTAATTCCGGTTGGGATAAATGCAGAGACCAAATTTCCCTCACGGGGATCAAAGAGTATATGCTTATACATATATGATACTGCTAACTGTTCGGTAGTCAGATGTCTGTAACTCTTCTTCAGTAGGCCTAATGTTGCTAACGCAGTCCTCAGTAGGCCTAATTTTGCTTACGCAGTCCTCAGTGATGACGCTGCTAACTCTTCCGTAGTCAGATGTCTGTAAGATTCTTCAGTAATGTTGCTACTGTAACTCTTCCTCAATATTGCTGCTAACTCTTCCTGGGTACTGTAAGGCTGCTGACACTTCCTCGGTCAGATAACACTCACAGTCCACTGGGACTCTCCCTCGGTCAGATAACACTCACAGTCCACTGGGACTCTTCCTCACAACGTTGCATTTCTCTCTTTCATCTTGCTAATCCTTTTATTCTTTTTTTCTTCCTGTCATCCTGCTCTCTCTCTCTCTCTCTCTCTCTCTCTCTCTCTTTTAGCTGCAGAGATGGCAATGGACAGCATTCTTAGCGCTGACGACATCAAGAAGGCCCTTGATGCTTTCAAAGGTGAGGACAAAGGCACTACTCCTCTATTCTCCTCCCCTAATCTTCCCTCCTCTCCTCTCCCCTTCCCTCCTCTCTCCTCTCCCCTTCCCTCCTCTCTCCTCTCCTCTCCCCTCCTCTCCTCTTCCCTCCCCTCCTCTCTCCTCTCCTCTCCTCCCCTCCTCTCCTCTTCCCTCCCCTCCTCTCTCCTCTCCTCCCCTCCTCTCCTCCTCTCCTCTCCTCTCCTCTCCTTTCTACATTGCTCTTTTCACCTCTGTTGTCTTTAGTAACTGGCAGGACTTCTCAGAGTCATGTTGTCCCAGGAGACGTTGGGCTCATAGACCGCAGATTAGAACTTATTAGAACTAATTACCCCCATCACCCCCGGATTCAAGGCTAAGCCAAAGATACTAGATGATGAAAGC
>NC_063210.1:25003037-25008037 GCF_017589495.1 Alosa alosa | reverse complement strand
TACTAGATCAGTCGCCGGGGGAATAAGATGAACAGGCCTATTAGACCTTGGGTTGCCTAAGGCTACTCCCACTATCTACCCTTACTCCACCTAGACCCCCGTCTCCATTTTCCTGTCTCAGAGTGGACAAATTAAATAGCCTTAATTGCAAACAACCTACCTAACTGTAACAATTATGTGCAACTGCTGAGAGCAGTTGTCAACAAGGCTTTCTTATTGGTAGCCTAGATTCTGCAAAATGCTGACGATGTGGTGCCTCTGACCAACAATCTGCTTGTCTGAAAGTTCTAGCTCTACAATGCAGTGTGTTTTTAAATAGGCTTGCTTTTGTGAGGGTGCCTGTGAGCTCTGCTATGAAGCTAAAAGCTAGTATCTGCCTAGAGGTGCTAGCTCTCTCTCCCTGCCGATTTAGAGCTGGTTTGTGGTGACAAAGGTACAGCACATGGAAAATGTAGTTGAGTAGGAAGATTACCGGCTAAAAAAGTATAGATTTTAAAAAAGAATTTGACGAGTACTCATTCCTCAAAAACAGCGTTACTACCCACCCCTGCCAATGTCAAGATTATAAAGTGCTGAACACAGCAGAGATATGTGTTGTAGTCCTCCTACCTCTAGATGGAATTCTTCCCAAAGATGGTTCCTCCCTTTTGGTCCACTGCTGGCCTCTCTCCTCTTCTCTCATCCCCATCTGCTTAAGAGTAAACAGAACATGTCTTCATCACTTATTTCCACTCTTTGCTCTCCTTTACTTCTCAATGAAAGAAAGAAAGAAAGAAAAAAAGAAAGAGAGAGAGAAAGAAAGAGAGAAAGCACCTGCTCCATTCGTGATGGGGTCCGTGGTCGTGAGGCTCTGGTCTCGTTGACGCAATCCCCCCATTCCTGTGCCCTCTGGTGTAGAGCTCCCCCCATCTGCAACACACAGGCCTTCAGGTCACCTCTGCTACAGTGCTACAGTGGTACCCTCTCGCCACTCAAACGCCAATCAAACTCAGCCAAACAAGGTGGCATGGAGGTGACATTTGCACTGCAGTTACAAAGTACAAAAACCTGTCTCTTGATCTACTCTGTAAACAGGTGGATCCTTATTTTATATAGGTGGATCCTTACTGTTCTATAGGTTCCATGAACCGGTTCCATTCAGAACTATTACCATGGTGCTATTTAGTGAACCAGTCTGCATTTTCACCAGTTTTGAATGGAACCAAGGCTGCATCATCAACAGAGGGTATTGCATTCATAAACAAGAGTTAATGAGCTGCATAAACAAGAATTAATAACCTGCATAAACAAGAGTTACTGAGCTGCATAAACAAGAGTTAATAACCTGCATAAACAAGAGTTACTGAGCTGCATAAACAAGAGTTAATAACCTGCATAAACAAGAGTTAATAACCTGCATAAACAAGAGTTACTGAGCTGCATAAACAAGAGTTAATAACCTGCATAAACAAGAGTTAATAACCTTCATAAACAAGGGTTAATAACCTGCATAAACAAGAGTTACTGAGCTGCATAAACAAGAGTTAATAACCTGCATAAACAAGAGTTACTGAGCTGCATAAACAAGAGTTAATAACCTGCATAAACAAGAGTTAATAACCTGCATAAACAAGAGTTACTGAGCTGCATAAACAGAAGATAGTAATACTGACAGTTGTACCGCAAAAAACGGTAGAAATTAGCTGTGTAATGCTAATTTGCCAAAAACAAAAGTTGATACAAAAAGTACATGCTTTTAGCCTTCTCCTCTCTGAATGGTAGAATGAGACACCCACTCCGGTTCACAGGAAAACAAACAACATCATTTTTTTGGTTCCAGCTCCTAACCAAAATGCTACATTCTGAACTGTTTTTTGATTGGTCAAAATATTCTAAGCAGTTGAAATGTTGGTTTGCGAACAGGAACGAAACTGCTTCTCTGTCAGTGGAGAAGGACTTTTTGAGTCTAACTTGCTTAAGGCGCACACGCATGCACACACACACACACACACACACACACACACACACACACACACCGCACACGCGGATATGCTACACACACACATACACAAAAACAGAGAGAAAGAAAGAGATGCACACACACATGCTACATACATAGCCTACACACAGAGAGAGAAAGAGAAAGAGAGAGAGAGAGAGAGAGAGAGAGAGAGAGAGAGAGAGAGAGAGAGAAAGTGACATACACACACACACACACACACACACCTTGTTCATGAGTTGGGCTATGGTCAGAGAGAGGTTGCAGTGCTTCTCTGCCAGAAAGCGATACCTCCTCTCCTCCTCCTTCAGAGCATCTTTCTGACTGTCCCGCAGGAAATGTGTGTACTCAACAACATCCTGGGAATGCAAATGCAAACACACACACACACACACACACATACACACACACACACACACACACACACACACACACACACACACACACACACACACACACATGGATATACACATGTGGCCAGGGTTAAAAGTGTTATCATGTTTAATTCACACACATACCTGCACACATACACACACACATACACACACACACATGCACATGTGCGCACACACACACATCAATACACACACACACACACAGACATGTACTGTACAGTATAACAGATAATTCATATTGCATTGGATTTTTCAATACATTTCCAAGGTCTTCGGTTTAGCCCAGTGGTTGTCAAACTTTTTCTACCCTTCCCTACTTGGGAGGTAGAGAATTTTCAAGCCCACCTGATTTCACATGTTGGTTCCACGTTACATTTGAATTCAGATGTCGGTCTGTTTATGACACTTATGTTTGCGTGTGGCTGTTTTGTTTTGAATTTATGATCTTCCTTCTCAAAAAAAGAAAGGCATACTGTAGGCACTAAAAAATTCCCTCCTGTCTCACTGTCATGAGGTAATGACGTGCATAAACAGGATGTAGTAATACTGACTGATTGACTCGCATGATTGACTGACTGATTGACCTGTCATGTCTCTATTCCCCACTAGTGGGGCCCACCCCACACTTTGAGAACCACTGGGTTAGCCAAGCTGCATTAGTCCCAACCTCACACCTACCTGATGGCCACGTCTCTGCTGCCTGTCCAGGGCTGAGGCGTGGTTATGCACCTCCATCTCATAGCGCCGCCTGCTGCCCTGGAGGACACAAGACACTTTGTATCAACCAGGTCGGAGCTAAATACTCCAGCAGGAGACATTTGACAATGAGCTCTAGGAGCCTGAACATAGCGTAGCATCTCTACAAAAATCGCTTTCACCCGATGGTTAGAGCGAGGGCTACAGGGTATTGCTTGCATTATTACACCTCAGTCCAGCAGATGAGATGGTAATGCATTCCGTTTGCAAACTGCCAAAAAATAGCTTAAAAAAAGAAAAAGAAGGGTTCACTGGCCTGTTCTTCTTCTTCAGTGAGTTTTTTGGCAGTTTGCAAACGGAGTGCATTACCACCATCTGCTGGACTGAGGTGTAATGGCAAGTGTACCCTGT
Source organism: Alosa alosa (assembly GCF_017589495.1). NCBI lineage: Eukaryota > Metazoa > Chordata > Actinopteri > Clupeiformes > Clupeidae > Alosa > Alosa alosa. Next base: position 25,004,557 of record NC_063210.1, on the reverse strand, counting down.
AGCCTCGTTCTGGCCGCCGGGTAAATTAGGGGAATAATGCATGATATTGACATAAAACATTCCCCATATGCAGTTATATATTATATAGAGTGATGTAGCTGCAAGAGACCATGAAATATTGATGAAGTCCAGCGACTTCTAATAGTTACAGGCAAAAGGCATTTTTTATGCAATGACTAGGTGTGGATGACTATGTCTATGTATGCTGCTAATTATGTTATATGTTTCTATTTATTTTTTAGGTAACACTAGCACTTCAATTATTTATTATATTTAAAATTGATTTATATTTCTTTTTTTATATAAATTAAAAATGTCTTGTACCTGTGACACTGACAATAAAGATCTATTCTATTCTAAAAAACTGTTTGTAATGCAAATCATTACAGGACAAAGTTAAGCTAACCTCCGTGTTTGAAGTGCCAAGCAATGAGTGAAAAGATAATCACTGTATTCTAAATGCGGCTTTGGACATCATGGGTGCGTTCGTAAATTGCCACTCCGAGCGCTCCGAGCACACTTAACCGTTCGTAGGTTGAATTTACGAACGTACCCCATGTGATAGTCAGGTTGGTAGCAATCAGCCCAAAACAGGCTCTGACCCTCATGTCACCATGGTCACCAAGTGAATGAGTGTGTCAGGGAAGCCCTCACTGCAATGAGCACACACTGCTATGAAGAAATGATAGTGAACTCTAAGTTATGAGAAATGTTATGACCAAAAAGATATTACAGCAAGCAGTCATTGTTATGAAGAAATATTATGGTGAGCACTTGCTGATAAGAACGCTCACTCACAGCCGTGGAGTGGTTTCCGGGAGAATTTCCTGTTAGCCGGTAACGTTTTGAGGCTGGGCTGATTACTGTGAGCTTAAAAAGGGCATGATATTGCTGTGTTTGTATTTGTTCTTTGCTGGGCCCTCTAGCAGGCTTGACTGTATGATCGCAGCCCCGCACGCTCACTCCCCACAGCCCTGGTCATAACGTGGTGACAACTACGATGACTCGACCTGCAGGTTGTGAGATGAATATGAGATGTGTACAGACTACTGTAGATTTTTAGATGAGCGGATCATGTTTGTTTGAAGTAGCCCCGGATTTCAGGTCAAGTTGGGTCATACTCCCATTAATACCCCCACCACCCATCAGGGGGCCACTACAACTTGAAACCTCCCGGTAATATTTAGTGTCCTGCCTCACCCCTGCTCAATGTTATAGAGACATTATGAACAAACTCACTGTTATGAGGGAACAAACTCACTGTTATAAATAAGTATTAGCAAACTCACTGTTACAGTATGAGGAAATATTAACAAACTCACTATTATAAATAAAATATGAGCAAACTCACTGTTATGAGGAAATATGAACAAACTTGTGTTATAAATAGGTATTAGCAAACTCACTGTTATAAAGAAATATTAGCAAACTCACTGTTATGAGGAAATATTAACAAACTCACTGTTATAAATAAAATATGAGCAAACTCACTGCTATGAAGTCCTTGTCCAGCTTCACAT
>NC_063210.1:24993037-24998037 GCF_017589495.1 Alosa alosa | reverse complement strand
ATTTTGGGTTCTGGGAAATATATTTACATTGATTATGAATTCATGTCGGTACGAAATGTCATATCGCACCGAAGGTTAAATAAAGTATAATATATAATTTAAATTTAAGTAGACTATTGGTGCCGTCGCGGGCCTAATCCGAGCCACATTTGTTACATAGATTAGCTCTATCCTTTCTAGAATGTTCTGGGCCTATCATGGCCCACCCAAAGACAGTGAGGCTCAATCAGACATGACCAGGTTGTTAATCTTTTCTACAGAGAGGAAACAGTTTCCACTCACCTCGTATACGCCCAATGTCGATCGGTGTAACTGGTCAAGATTTACACTTGACATTTTGACTTTTCTTTGCACAGCCAAAAACAAACAAACAAACACAATTATGTGTTCTATTTGGAAACACCACGGACCATTAGACACTTGTTTGCAATTCCTGTGTTCCACCTGTTATCACTTTGGAAGTGCCACTGTCAGAGAGAGAATGAGAACAGGAGGGAGGGAGGGAGGGAGAGAGAGAATGGGGGAGTGGGAAGGCTTCTGTATTGTCGAGGCAGGGAGTGAAAGAGAGGGGGAGAGAGAATGAGAGAGCGAGAGAGACAGAGAGTGAGAGAGAGAGAGAGAGAGAGAGAGAGAGAGTGCTCAAGGTAGTAAATTATTTAGCAGAGAAAGGTAATAAAAAGCTCAAGGGGCCAAACTGTTCACAAGCACACACACCGACACCCACACCCACACACACATTTGTGACTTATTATGAGCGGGAAAGCCTTGACTCACACACAATTAGGTCTAATGAAGGAAGTCTGGACAGAGTCCTTGGTGATCACACTATCGTCTCGTTTTTCATGTGGCCCAGTCCTAGGTAGTTCCACGTTGTCTGGTTAGGCCCTATGTAGCTTATTATTGCAGAGACCATGCAGTGAATAAATTCATGTTTTTTTTTGTTTGATTTTATTTAGGCCTACTTTATTTCATTTTTTGTGTGTCATGTTATTTGTTGCTTATTGCATAACTTGACCACACATGTTGCATCGCCTATCTGGAATCTAAGTCTAGGCCTACGTTTTAAAAAACTGCTATCGATCTTGAAGTGTTTCTGAAATGCAAAAAGCAAAAAACACTCTGGATGTGCCTTAGTCCCTGTCTTCGTTGAGTATCAAAGTCCAGCTTATTTTACAACTCTGGCAATAATTTCTAGGCCTAAATAACGACTGCAGCAGCTGCGAGACAGGTCAACTCCTGCTCGAGTCAACTGCTCCGTAGCCCCATCCCGTTACCAGGGAAACAAAGGGGGCCAAGTCGACTGCAGCTCAGAGCCACATGGGGTGGTATATGACTGCTTCAAGTTACACTGAGCTCCGTCTGGTTTCCCTTCCACTGCACACTTCCGCACAGTCGGCCCACCGCAGTCAACCAGCCGTCAGCGGAGGGGCTTTTTGAGTATGGAGCTCTCCGCGACCGGGGACCGTGTGTTCGCCGCGGAGGCCATACTGAAGCGTCGCGTTCGGAAGGCAAGATTAGCATGTTACTTCAATGTGTTTGCTACCCCCGCTAGTTGTGTTAATATGCCTTTGTGTCCTGTGTTACTTTGGAGACTGAGATAAGGTCCTTGACAGCAAGTGGCTAACGTTAGCCAGCTAAAATGTTATTCAGCGTGCTAACCCTTCGACTTGATTATCTGCCTGTGTCTGTGTGTGTGTGTGTGTGTGTGGGGAGGGTTGCTCCCGTGATGTTTGTAAACAATGCATGTTTGGATGAACTTTCTACTACACAAAATGCTACTTAGCTGGCTAACTGGATACTGCACATTAAATATAGTACAGCCATTTGTTATTAGCTAGCTATTTCGGTATTAGTGATTTGTTAATAAGATTTTGGGCTAGCCGGCGGGCTGGCTAGCATGACGGCGCCAGCTGTTTTGTGTCTGTCTGGATTGCTAATTTTGACAAATCCCAGACCAGAAAGACATGCAAGAAACCCTTATGATTGTGACTTTACGCTTGAGACGTGCATATTGAAATCTAAACTAATAGGGTGGGAGAATGCACTCCTTGCCAATAGGTAAAAAAACAACAACATAGGATGCCACAGAAATAGTTTCAGTTATCTTATTGATTATCACACTTAGCGGACCTGGGGATGCCTCATATAGCCTGTAGGCTGATGGCTGTAAGCAACTAACTTGTATTTGTCATTTAAGTTTAGTTCTGAATTACTGTGTTTTAAACTATGCTATTGTCTTATTCACATTAGTTTTCATACAAACCTAAGCTGTTTTTGTCATTTTTAGGGACATATTGAATATCTTGTGAAGTGGAAGGGATGGGCGATAAAGTAAGTAGCCTTCTAGTTTTACATAGGACTTGTGTAATACTGACCTCGACAACGTCTTTCTAGTCTCTGTAGCCTACTACTGATTGCTGTATCACACATTTCTCACTATAGCATGATAATGATAATCACATGGTGTCCTGGTGATCCTATAGGGCAGTGTTTCTTAAACAAGTGGTCCGCGAGCAGACTTGGGAAAAAATAATATAGATGAGTTGTTTGCAATATTGAACCAACTTGTATGTAAATCCAAACAGTTCTGCAACACTGCCTGTGTAAGATATGCCAGTTTAAATCATATGAATCCTATGACACAATAAGCAAGGTGCAAAGACAATTAGCAAGGTGGTTCAGTGAGTAGGCCTTGTGTCTATTAGCTAGGTGGTCCGTGAGTTTTTTTTTTTACTGGTTAAGTGGTCCTTGATCTGAAAAAGTTTGAGAAACACTGCTATAGTGTAACACACATTTCTCACTATAGCATGATAATGAGAATCTCATGGTGTCATGGTGATCCTATTATAGTGTAACACACATTTCTCACTATAGCATGACAATAAAAAATCTCATGGTGTCATGGTGATCCTATAGTCAGTGTAACACACATCTCTCACTATAGCATCATAATGAGAATCTCATGTTGTCATGGTGATCCTATTGTAGTGTAATGTGTACTGCACTGACGGGCTCCTCTGTTGCTAACACCCTGCAGACACAGCACTTGGGAACCGGAGGAGAACATCCTGGATGACCGGCTCGTCACCGCCTATGAGCAGAAGTGAGTGCTGGAACTTGCCCTCTGTCATGCACACACACACACACACACACACACACACACACACACACACACACACACACACACACACACACACACAGACCTCTGTCATGCACACACACAGACAGACCTCAGTCATGCACACACACAGACAGACCTCGTCATGCACACACACAAACAGACACCTCACTGTGTGTTGACTGTGTGCTCTGTGTGTCTCACTAATTCACGGATGAGATAAATGCAGAGACCAAATTCCTTGTATGCGCAGGTATACTTGGCCTATAAACCTGATTTACATTTACATTTTTACACAGGCAGATATACAGGCAGAGATACAGCACATACATTAGGCCTGCCCTATGCACATACATACAGACAGATAGAGGAAACAGAATATAGTATGCACACTCTTTAAAGCAGCCCTAAAGAAGATTTGCTCTCGCGGGTCCCCCTACAGTTGAGAAGCGCAATAATAAACAAACTAAATATGTACAATATGCGCCTTTTGCTACAAAGTATGAACTTCACTCCAATATAATAGAGAGGGAATGCACTAACAGCAGTCTGTAGTAAAAGATCTCCAAATTCCAAAGTACCAGCTCTTTTCCATACCTTTTAATACCTGTTCAGAGTGCGGTGGAATGCCGTTCGCCCTAATAAGAGTTTATGTGCCATCTAAATGATTTTGGAAACGTTATTTTGAGGGCACAAAAACGCTTTAGGGGGCCTTTAAGAAATGAAGAGTATAGTGGTCTAATAATAAATAAAAAACAAATATATGCATCAGAGTTTGTTTACATTAACTCCTCAACTGCCGTGTAGACCAGTAATTGTAACCTTTTACCTTTTGTTTCAGTCTTGACATGTGAAGTGTCAGACAATTTGGACACTAGTTTGGATTTAAAATCATTCAAACAGCAAGTAAGATTCAGGTAAGCGCCCTGTCTGTGCACCACTCTGTGCATGTCCTGAAGTATGAGCATGCCACGTGCAATCAATGCACAGATATTATGTTATTATTAGTAGTAGTATTATTATTATATTATTATACTATTATATAATCATATTTAATGTTTGAACCTCAGTGTATACCTGAGTCAAGGGGTGAAATGTTCTGAGAGTTTGTTGTGGTTAACGTTGGAGCCTTGCTGCATCCATGCACAGACTATCCAAGAGTGTAGAAAAAGCTTGTTGTATACATTTTAGGGGGGAAATTCATGAAACCTCTTGTATCATAATAGGATATGATATCAATCTGTTAAAGGAGAATTCCGGCATAGATCTCTGTTTCGCGAGGTCACAGAGTATTGTTAGAGATCTATATGAAAAATCACCAGAATTCTCCCTTAACTCCTTTTTGTGCCGTATGTTCTCTTAATAGACGAGTATCAGATCCTTCAAGATAAGAGGTTCCATGATTTTCTTTTAGTAATTTTTTGTCAATACCTGGAGACATTTTTTCCTCGTAATTTTTCTTCTAAAGACTTATTGGCACCAGAAATCTTCACAGAACCTTGTTGCAAATTTGAGTTTTAAGTCCACATGTCTTGGTTGCAACAAGCCACACATGCAAGGTCAGCAAGGTTACACAAAAATCGTTCTTTCAGAACAAAGAGAAGTAAATTCTTGAGGTAATTCTTCAAAACTCTGAAAGCTGTATTATATGTCTGTCTTATTAGATGTGCTCCCAATGAGCGCAGAAGTCTGATTGAGAGCTGTGTGTAAAGCTGTCGACGGTAGCACGAGGGCTATGAAGAGATCTGTTATCAATGTATCAGCGCTGGAGGCTACTTCCACTGTGCCGGGGATCAGGGGGCCCTTGTTTCCAAGATGGCGGCTAGTTTTAATGACCTCATGCTGGTTGCAGCATTGTTTACGCAACTCGATGTGTGGAGCG
>NC_063210.1:24985537-24990537 GCF_017589495.1 Alosa alosa | reverse complement strand
CATAGTGCTGTCCCCAGAAAATCTCGACCTGGAAAGATGCAGACATCACGGACTACTGTCCAATGCAGGGCATACAACATTTTGATAGAACACCTGAAGGGAACGTTAGAGACACGCTAGCCTCCAACTGCATGGCAAGGACAAAACAATTCAGAAGACTGGATCATCATAAGCAGAAGGCGCCTGAAAAGGCAGTAGCCTACAGCGGCGTCGTTCCACGACAATAACAGGAGTATTTAATAAATTGTTAGCCAACAACACGTTTCTGTTCATTGATAGCCTTCTCATGACCTGCTGAGCTCGCAGATATTTGTTGAGCATATATGCCTAGAGAAATGAAAACTTTGTTCCAAGCTCCTTTACGTAAAATCGCACATGGGGAGAGGATGCTTTTGGAAAAATAAACCATGAAAAAACGAACAACTTCACTGTTATTAATGTTAGTATTTTTGTTTGTTGCTTAAAACGTTGTATGATCTTGAAGTCTTGAGTTAGCCTACTGAATTGGCTGGTAGCCTACCATAAAGTTTATTGCATGCTCTCTCTCTCCAACGCAAAACCAGATTTGGGGTTCTATAGCTAATTCTGGTACATAACGTTGAAAACAAGATAAATGTGTTTATTTGAAGCACACATACAAATACTGTAGGCTAGGTCCACCCCAAATGGGCGCGACTTACGACTAGCCTACTTCAAGTAATAACCTATGCACAATAGATTTCTCTTCTTTAGTCTACATAATGCATAGGCTACATTTTGTAAACAAAAAAGCAGCTGTGACAGGCAGCGCAGCGACGATATATTCTGTGTCATATCTCGCATCTTGTGAACTCTACAAGCCCCCCACCCCTCACTTTCGACAACCACACGGAGATTCTGTAATGTTGTATGTCGCTAGCCACACATCCGTATAAAGGTCAGTATTAGGGTCCGCGAGTTAGCATCATATCTGAATCATCCGGCGGGTAGGACCTCGTTTGACAAACCTCCTCATATACTCCGGAGGTTATATCTGAAAGCGCTTAGAGACACTCTTTATAGAGACGCTCTTTAAGGGGCCTGGCTGCAGCCCTAGGGCAAATAGAGACGCTCTGGCTGCAGCCCCAGGGCAAATAGAGACGCTCTTGCCCCAGGGCAAATAGAGACGCCCTTTAAGGGGCCTGGCTGCAACACCAGGGCAAATAGAGACGCTCTGGCTGCAGCCCCAGGGCAAATAGAGACGTTCTTTAAGGGGCCAGGCTGCAACACCAGGGCAAATAGAGACGCTCTTTAAGGGGCCTGGCTGCATCGGCGTTGACTTCAAGATCTCTGTTGTGCTTTTTAACAGCACACAAATCTAAAGCCGTTTCCTTTGTTAGACCTTGTTTGGAAAGCCCTTTGTTGCCATTTCCGAGTGTTATTTGTGCCTAAGTGCGGCATTATTCTCATTTGCATACATAAAGCTTTTAAAATGATTTATTGCAGGGTATCAAAATGCGGTGGAAAATAAGGTTAAATATGCCTAATGTGCTTTCAAGTCAAAGCGTGCAAAAGCCCATTAAACCCAAGAGCTTAATATGATTTGAATAAATGTAAGATGAGGCAGTATAATAAATGTAGAATCGAAATGAGCTATTTATTTATACACACAATTATGCAGACTTTTTAAGGACACACAACGTTTCTTTGAAAATGATGCTGCATAATTACATATTAGCATGCCTTCTATCGAGCTGTTTTTGAATTGTTTTATTGTCTTGTTGGTGTTGATCCCTGAGGAGCTGTGATTGTAGCACTTACATGTCTTCCTCTCCAACTCAACACAGAGAGCGGGAACAGGAGATGTACGGGCCGAAGAAACGAGGGCCCAAACCCAAGACGTTACTGCTGAAGGTGAGATCACACCCATAGAGCTTAAAGGCGCAGTCAGTGGTCTGTCTCCTGTCCTCTGGTCATTGGTCATCAGTCAGACCCACAGGGCTTAAAGGTGCAGTCAGTGGTCTGTCTCCTGTCCTCTGGTCATCAGTCACACCCACAGGGATTGAAGGTGCAGTCAGTGGTCTGTCTTCTGTCCTCTGGTCATCAGTCAGACCCAGTGGGTTTAAAGGTGCAGTCAGTGGTCTGTCTTCTGTCCTCTGGTCATCAGTCAGACCCACTGATGCTAAAGTGTTGTCTTTGATGTCATGGCATTTAAGGGAGAGCTTTTTATATCAGGTAGTTCATTACCAGCACCACTGTTACAGTACAGGGGCTGGACTGGAGTGATTGGAAACACTGTTGCTCTCCCTTCCTCTCTCCCTCTCCTCTCTCTCCCCACTCTTCCCCCCCTCCCCCTTCCCCTCTCCCCTCTTTCCCCCACCCTCCCCACCTCTCCCTCTTCCCCACCCCCCCTCTCTCTCTCTCTCTCTCTCTCTCTCTCTCTCTCTCTCTCTCTCTCTCTCTCTCTCAGGCTCGTGCTCAGGCAGGTGCTGGTCCATCCCGCATCCTTCCGCTCCGACAGCAGCAGCAGCAGCCTCCAAAATCTTCCCCGGGCCCCCAACCCGGGCCTGCCCCCCCATCCACCCCTCGCCCTCGTCCTCCTTTCCTTCCTCCTCCTCCTCTTCCTCCTCCCTGTCCAATGCCAAGCTCCAGTCCGGTGCGGCCCAGCACAAGCTGAAGAAGGACATCCACCGCTGCCACCGCATGGCTCGCCGGCCCCTGTCCCGCCCCGACCTGCTCTCTCAGCCAATGGGATCCTCCGCTCCCCTCTCCTCCCGCCCCCCCTCCTTCTCCGAGACGGTGCGCATCCTCAACCGCAAGGTGAAGCCCAGGGAGGTCAAGCGAGGTCGCATCATCCTCAACCTCAAGGGCGTCGACAAGCCGGGGAGCGCTAGCAAGGCCCCCTCGGCCAATCAGAGGACTCCGATGCAGCCCCCGCCGCTGCTGCAGCAGCAGCCCAACGCGGCCCACCAACGCCCTCGTCGCACGCTGGCCGGCGGGGGTTCTGTCTCATGGAACCGGTCGCGGGCCGGAACCGCAGGCTCAAGGCCGGTTCGCACCGGGGCTCCAGACGCCGCTGAAGGTACCCACCTTCCCCCTGCCCCCCAGGAGGACTCTGGGAGCCCAGCAGGCCGGCGCCAGCGCCCGACGGCCCACCCTCCGTCAGGGCGGGACCGGGCATCGGCGCAGCCTGCCCCAAATAAGCCGTGAACGCTGTACGGACCCCACGGACTAGGGACAGCCCCACCGCCTCCCACAGAGTCCGAGTCCGGCACCCACCGGCTCTGCCCCCCCCCTCACCAGCCCAAGCTCTGCACCCCCCCGTGAAGGCCCCCTGGGTCTCCAGACCCCCGTCTGACCGGCCCACGCTGCTGGACCCCGGCGACTTGTAGATAGCTGGGCGAAGGGGATTTCTCGCCGACGCCGCCGCTGATCCTCTCCGCCCTGCTCCTCGTCCTCGTCGGACGCCGGTGTCCAGATCCTGGACCTGTCTCTGACGCACGACCACGACGCGCCGGCCGGCAGGAGTCGCCACAACGACGACCTCCACCATCGCCGGCGCTGCCAGAACGACTTCTCCTCGGAGCCGCATCGCCGCGGCAACGCGTCTGGGGAGGACGGTGACCCGGACTGGCACCCGGAGATGACGGTGCGCTGCGCCAACGTGGTGGTCACGGACGTCACCACCAACCTGCTCACCGTCACCATCAAAGAGTTCCGCCCGCCGCCGCCCGGCAACGCCGCGGCAACCAGCCCCACGGCAACCAGCCCCATGCCGTCGCCACAGCAAGCCATACTGCCCCCGCAGGCCAAGCCCTGAAACTGCACTGAAACTACACACACACACACACACACTAGGGGTGGGCGATATGGACAAAAAATAATATCTTGATATTTTTTGTGATTTTGACGATAACGATAATTAGTCGATATCCTTTAAAAAAATGTTTTTTTTAAAGTCTGAGTTACTTTACAGCTCATTATTTATGAATAGCATCATTAGGCCTACAATAATAACCAATAACCTAACCTGTGACTTTTTAACTTAATCAACCAATGCATTGTCACTCTATGACACATTTCCAATTCTGCCCCCACTTGTGTGTGTGGCAATGACATGGTCTAGCCAGCTACATTTGAAAGATGAATAGGCCTAACAGTTTCCCAAGAGAAAGTCTGAAGCTGAAGTTCCTTTCAAACCTTTACATAGGATTCACTGTAAAACTAAGAGCAGACCAACAGAGTAGCTTACATCTCAGTTATTTTCCTTCTATGTTTTTGTTTTAGAGCAATCAATTAGGCTAGCATTCCAAGTTACAGAATAGAAACTAATCGCTTAGCTTATGGCTAATGTATATGAGAAATCCCATAGAGATGCTAACCGTTAGCATAATCTGTAAACGTAGATATTTAGAGCAAATTCAGTCCATTTACAAAAGAGTTACATGAGAATAGTTATTTGTTTACAACTGACTATTAAAATACTCAAAGGCTAATGTTTTTCTCTCCATATAATACCGTGTAGGAAAAAAAGGACTGTCTCATCAATGCTACTTGAACAGCCGCATAAAATCCCAAGTAGGCTACTCCCCTGCACAAAATAAACATTAGGCTGCGTGGGACAACGCTAGGACCCACTAGTGATCACTTGACACTTGCTCTGCTGCACTTCTCCCAAGATAGCCTACCCTCCTCCTGAATGTAGGAGTTTCTCCGTATGGATTTCTAGTGTTTTTTTTCCCCATAAGTAATTTTAAATACTGATAATGTCAATTTGCACATCGTTAAAACAACAATCACGATATATTATCTGACGTTATATATTCACTTCCACCCCTAACACACACACACACACACACACACACAAGACACACACACACACACACACAACACGGCCACACACACACACAAACACAAACACACCTCGCATTAAACACACACACACACACACACACACACACATACACACACACAAACACAAACACACAAAACACACACGAGACGCTACCACAACACACACACACACAGACACACACACACAC
>NC_063210.1:24978037-24983037 GCF_017589495.1 Alosa alosa | reverse complement strand
AATGACAAACTTATATGAAAATGATACCACATGCCCACTCACACCCAACACACACACACACACACACAGAGAGGAGGGGGATTTGACAGGAAGCCTTGTGTGGGTTCAGTGGGAACCAGAAGCTTTAGACGGTGACACACACTAGGATAATCTCCCGGAGTTCGGCGAGTTCACCTGAGGGAGGAATGCCTGAGCTGGTTTGGGGTTCCTCGCAGCGCTCAATAACTTATGGGAATAGTGCATGGCAGCTGAAATAGCACTTCACAAGGCAGTAATGGAAGTATGTATTTTTTAAAGCGTGCTGCAGATTGCCATGTCAGAGTGTGATGTGGGAGATGAAAGACTGTTAAAGGGGCTCTTGACAGTCAATTGCCCCCACCTGACTTGCCTCCTCTCATGGCCTATTATCAGCACAGAACATCTGCCAGTCATCCACTAATGGAGAGATGCTTTGTTTACTTCCTGCTTTTGGATGCCTCAGGTCTATCTCTCCTTCCCTCTCTCTGGGCGGTTCTCTTGCCCTGGCTATCTATCTCTTCCTCCTCCTCCTCCATCTCTCATTCTCTCTCTCTTTCTTCCTCCTCCATCTCTCATTCTATCTCTAGAGTCTATCTCCCCCTGCTCAGTCTGTTTCGCTCACCATTTTTTACTCTCTCACTCAGTCACCCTCTCTGTCTCTAACCCCCCCCCCTCTCTCTCTCTCTCTCACACTCTCCTTGTCTCTCAGGTGGAAATTTCCTGTAGCCTGGGGCCCTGTGGCATACTGTGTAATAAGCACACCATTCACCCAGCACACACACACACAGACACACACACACACACATATGCAGCACACGTGCACACACAGATACATTCTCACACACACACACAGTCACACACACACACTCACACTGAAAGATAAGTGCACCATACACCCTGCCATGCTGCTCAGTTACTTTCTCCTGCCTCCTGCGTGCGCTATTATGCTTGCACACACACACACACACACACACACACACACACATACAAAAACACACTCAAACTTACATACACACACATTTAAGGATTTAAGTTACATGAATCCCAACCAAAATAATTTCTGATTTGAACTTATTAATTGATAATTGTGTTTTTCTTTGCCTGTTTCCTGGTTTTGTAATTGTATAATAATGAATTGAGATTTCTTGAGATATTATTTTTTGTTGAGATTATGCAAGTATTGTTTGTCATGCTTTAATTGTACATTGGACTTGAGATTGACAGTGTGTGTTTAGGATGCACGTTGGACTTGAGATTGACAGGTGTGTTGTTTAGGATGTGTCCAGGTGATGGGTACAGCGAGGTGAGCTCGTGTGTGGGTACCCAGGTGGACGCCACATGATGATGTGTACCAGGCCAGTGTGAACTGGTTTTGCTCCTGTCAGTGCGGTTACATGCAAACAAACAATCGGATTGTTCCAGTCTGAGTGCGCTCTTTCCCCCGATTAACATGTCATGGAAATTGTGTCATTGGATTGAAATCTATTTTTTATGAAGTCCAAATAAATAATATGGAGTATTCGATTTCAATCTGTCATGTAACCAATACTCTTTTAGTTGATGTTTAGTTGAATGAAGATGTGTAATCACTAGTTGGCTGAGCATGTAAAGTGGGATATTCTTGTCTGTATTTTGATAGTAATCAGATTGGTGTTTTGATCAGATGAATCAGATTGTTCTGCGCATGTGACCGTACTGAGTGTCCTCAGCAGTATTAATATTAAACACCTCTTCAGTCGCCATGGAGACACGCTCAGGCCAAACCCAGCCCTTCAGTAGCGTCCAAGCTCATTGGGGAGTTCTTGGACCGTTGGACCTTGGACCGCCTCAGATAACTGACTGTGACTTCCTCATCCCCCCCCCCCCCATGCCAGCATGATTGGCATTGCCCCGTGGTTCTGTGTGTGTGTGTGTCCGTGTGCCCGCCTGCGTCCTGGTAAGATGAGATGGCGTGTGCGAGGGCTCTGTGTGACTCTCGGTCTCTTAAGAGCGTTTGCTCCCCGACACGTTAGAGAGAAGAAGAGATGATGATCTGGCCTCCCTGGCCTGCCGTGCCACGTCTCATGACTCATTCAGGAGCGTGACGCATTAGAATGCGGCTCAGCGGGGCTCACGTGCGCCAACACACTCCGCTCCATCGCCCGCGCTCCCCGAGCCCATCTCACACACACACACACACGCACACACACACCACCACGTGTCTGACTATATCCCTGAGGATCCTCTGCCAGAAAATTCCCTGTTGTGATATCTCGCCTTCCCCCAGATGAGGCCGGCTCTCTCAGCCTGCAACTAGCCGCCATGTTCTCACTGCTCAAATGATGACCCTCACTAGGCAATAACCTCCCCTGCTCAGCCTGGGCAGCCGTGGCCTACTGGTTAGCGCTTCGGACTTCTAACCGGAGGGTTGCCGGTTCGAACCCCGACTGGTAGGCACAGCTGAAGTGCCCTTGAGCAAGGCACCTAACCCCTCACTGCTCCCCGAGCGCCGCTGTTGTTGCAGGCAGCTCACTGCGCCGGGATTAGTGTGCTTCACCTCACTGTGTGTTCACTGTGTGCTGAGTGTGTTTCACTAATTCACGGACTGGGATAAATGCAGAGACCAAATTTCCCTCACACCTACTGAAGAAGCGCTCGACTTAACCGAGGGTTGCCGGTTCAACCCCGACTGGTAGGCACAGCTGAAGTGCTCCCTGAGCAAGGCACCTAACCCCTCACTGCTCCCCCGAAGCCGCTGTTGTTGCAGGCAGCTCACCGCGCGCCGGATTAGTGTGCTTCACCTCACTGTGTGTTCACTGTGTGCTGAGTGTGTTTCACTAATTCACGGACTGGGATAAATGCAGAGACCAAATTTCCCTCACGGGATCAAAAGAGTATATATACTATACTATACTAACTAGACGCCATGTTCTCATTGCTCAAATGGTGACCCTCACTAGGCAATAACCTCCCCTGATTGGCCTTTACTAGACGCCATGTTCTCACCGCTCACATGATCTCTAGGCAATAACCTCCCCTGCCAACGTCGCGTCATGGTTTTGCGTAAATATACACGCCACTTCAGAAATAGCCAACTGGCGTCTGCACACATTTTGAGCTATCAGCGTGTATGTCAACGCCGCGTAAACATACCTGTCCCCGTAACATACCTGTCTCTCTTCCGTGTGTATATCAATGCCAAGTATACGGCGGTCTCTAGGGTTAGGTTTAAGGTTAGGTTATGGCGTTGATAAACACACAAAAATGCTATTATGCGTTAGATAACACACTAGTGGTTATTGCCGTGTCAATTCATGAGATCAGTCTGCCCCTGCTCAGCCTGTAACTAGCGTGTTCTCCCTGCCCACATGATCACTAGGCAATAACTTCCTGCTGAGTAGCAGCACCACAACATGCAATAAATCCATTAACACTGCACTGGGCCCAGACCTGCTGTAATGAAACTTGATCATGTTATTGGTTCCATATTAATGGATGAAAAGGCTGCCATTGATTGGCCTTCCCACATCTCGACCCTTGTTTCATTGGCCAAGGAGCGACGGCAGAGCATTACTTATGGACTCAAAACTGTACAAGCACACACACACACAGAATACGGAATACTAAAAAAAAGGAAAACACAATATTTCATCATTACACAACAATATTACATCAGCCATTTGAAGTAAGAATTTGTTCACTCACGCTAATGAGAGCCAGTGATGCAATCATTACATACAGTATGGCCAATCAGACAATAGAATCAGACCATGAATGGGAAATTTAATTACACTATTGGTAAACATAATATTACTATTACTACTACTATTATAAACATAATTCACTATTGATCCAGCCATTTCATTGCATTAATATTCAGCTTGTTGCACTATTGAATCGTATTACAGGTGGGCCAGTGTAGGGAAAAACCTTTCTGGTCAATATTGCAGTGTAGACATTTACAAACCTGCCCAATGTTTTGATGAATTTTGTTCCCACATACCTTATCAAATGGCTATGAGGCCTTCGGAAGGAAAAGCAGTTTCTGTTGCAACATTTTAAAGGGGACCTCATTGTCATTTCTACCATAGACTCTTTGTAATGGTCAGTTTTTTTATATATAATATATTGAGTAGTGATATGATTTCAATTTAAATGCAGTGTACCTAACAAAAATCTGCCATTGGAAATCAGGTAGTTCAGTTGTAAATACAATGTAAAACCTGCAGCTAATATTGTATGAAATCCAATGTGCCATATTTGTTTTTAGATTACAATAAGTGCTTGTTGATAGACTCTAGACTAGTTTTGTTTCCATGTTGTTGTTGTTTTTGTTGTTTGAAGAGCCATTTGGAAACAAGCCTATTCAATTGAATGTGTACACCTGCAGATCCCAGTAATACCTGGGGGGTATTCCAAGTACGTGGTTTAGTGATAAACCTGGGTAACTTAACTCAGAGTAAGTGGTAAACCTCCTACAACAACAGCCCTATGGTATTGTTTTGTTAGGAGAATGAAGCCATACAGCTCTTCTATTAGGAGGTTTACCACTTACTCTGAGTTAACTAACCCAGGTTTGTCACTAAACCTCGTACTTGGAATACCCCCCTGAGCGCTCAGGACGGAATGTCCAACATAAAGCACCTTAGCCAACAGCACTTCTAGGCCTTACCTCTGCAGTGGGTTCAATGATCTAGTTTTGTATCATAACCATTAATTGCATTACGGAAGTGTTTCCTTTGTCACTGTGCATTCTCTGTATTTTGATTCTTTATTTGATGTTTGTTTACATTTTATAGTGCGAGAAAATTAGAAAACAATAAACCCGTAATGCACAGACTACTATTGGAAGTGTGTTGCTTTGTATCATGCTTTTTGAAATCAATAACCATTTTTAATATTTTACAAAAATTATATTCAGTGAAAACTACTCGCTCTACCTCCGTTCAATAAGCCAATAAGATATAGCATTTGTGTAGATGTTGCGCTAATCTCATCGGGTG
>NC_063210.1:24933037-24973037 GCF_017589495.1 Alosa alosa | reverse complement strand
AGGTTTATAACTCATAAACCTCTCTCTTTCTCTCTCCCTCTCTTTCTCTGTCCCTCACTCTCTACGACTAGACTTTCTATTTCTAAGGTATCACAACTGTTATATTATCCATCCCGTGGAAGGATGTTTTATAATAAGCCGAATTATATTGGGCTTTAATAATACATTATCGTGGTGTATTCCCTCCTCTAACAGGACAAACCTATGCAATAGGCTTAGCTAATGCATGAGACTACAATGACTACATTTGTTGTTTTTTGTTTCCTTTCAAAACAAGTGTAAACAGGTGTCAATGGGGATAATGGACACTGAAAACAAACACGTCAGTGCATTTTCCACATACAAACACTTGGGCTAATACAGCAGTGTTTCGCATAGATTTGCAGGAGCCCGTGAATAACATCATACGAAACAGGCGTGAGAGAACGTCCTCTCCTCCCTGCCTGCCTGCCGTATGGTTGGCTACTGGGGGAGTATCCCACCCCCACTCTCCTCTCACGGTCCCAAAGGTAATTATCGGAATAGAGGGGAATGCTTAGTAGGCTACTGGGCTAGAAGAGGGAGTCTATAACGGACATCCTGCAGTTATCGTAATTTCACACCTTAGATAGATAATCGATCAATTCGAAACAGTGGAGTGTCGCTATGCAAACGGGCTGTTTGCGTTTACGAACTGGAGTGTTATGATCTTAGCAGTTGGAGAAGCTCAGACGATCACTTCATTTTGCGCGCTCATAGATTTAATGTACATTTATGCGCGCTTTACTTTCTAATAATTATTGATCGGTTAAACCGCCACCCTGAAGTTCATTGTTGTTATTTTGGCCGCCGGCATGGTGGCCTTTATCGGAGCGGTCATCTGCATCATTGCTGCAGTTCACACCGGATCATCTTCGGCCGCCGTAGCTCAGCCACTGGCTGACAACCAGTCGCTTCTGTCTACGGACGCGGGTGTCCAGACTCTTGCCCCTGGGTCCGTGCCTGCGCGGGCCGGACCTGTGGACGCTCTCCACGGTCCTGAAGCCAACGGCGGGGAACCGGGGAGCGTGGAGGCACCGACCTTCTACACAGTCAGCGGTACTACCGGAGGTGGACCAGGAGGAGGGGAACAGGTGATCTACAGCCGCCTCATCTGCACTCCCATCCCCGCCGGCGAGTGCAAACCCAAAAACTTTCAGCAACAAGCGGACGACCCTACGCTGTACGCAGGCGAGGATTGGGGATACCTGCGCACCACGGCCGACGAGCTGCGACAAACCGTGCTTCAGCAGAAGGACGAGATTCTCACAGACCAACGGACCATTCGCGAGCTGACGGGGAAGCTAACCGAATGCGAGAGGGACATGGTGGTCGCTGGCAACCCCGAGAGGAGCGCGGGCATATGGGGTGGCAAACGGGACGAAGAAGACCACATCATGGTGAGAGACGAGGCGCCATCTGAAATACTCGCTGCCCGCGCTGTCCAGGAGCTGGAACAAGCCATCAATCAGCTGAAGGGCCGCATTGAAAAACTAGAGGTGGGTAATGCGACGCTGTGATTTCGTGCAGCCCGTTTCAGACTGCAGACTACCGGTGTGCATGATAGCCTACCGCGTGAGAAGTTACAAATACTGTTGGTCTGCCGGGCGTTGTTTAAACTGACACATCCTTTTTTATTCAGGATTGAAACATTGTCCTATGGGTTTTTATGGGTAGAAAAAATATATAATTTTAACTCACGCCTGCCTTAAGAGATAGCAATACAATGCTATCGTGTTTTTGGTGTATGTGTATGGAAAAAAACACAAAAATCATAAAGGTGAAAGGTTAAAATGAAGCACAATCAAATGTCCCGTATAGGGCAAGTGAACTACTGAACTTTTCAGGCGGGCGCTCTGTGTTCATCTTTGTCCCTTTGTGATGAATTGCGTAGGCTCTGTGCACGACGCTGTTGCATTATAGGTTACATCAGGGTAGGCCCAGGGAATAATTCTCACAAGAAACAGTTATTTATTTATTTTTATGTATAAATGCTAACAAATATTTTAATATTGTTTACAGTGGCATCTGCAGTTGTTCACATTCATACGAATGTCCAACTCAGCCGCATGACAAAGTGTTGATCGGGTTCATTGACAATAGACAGGTGCTCATTAGCCTACATTATTGTTCTAAACTGAAACTTAACATCAAACGTGCTTTGTTGTAACCATACGTTGTTTGCGTTTACAATTCTTGTACTTGCACAATCTATGTAAGCACAGGGTAGGCGTCTTTAACTGCAATCTCTCTCTCTGTCTCTCTCTCTCTCTCTCTCAGCTGGTGATATGCCTGGTCGTGCACGTCTTATCAAAATGACCAATCAGCATGCGATATTTGTACGCACAGATTCTTCAGACAGTGAAATTAGCCTATGCGCTCCAAATTGGTCTCCATGTGCATTAAATCTCCGTTATCTCTCCCCCTGTAGTCGGAGATGGGACCTCATCCTCACAATCACACAGCCACAAGCCAGAAGCCCGCGCTCCCGACGATCCTGGCCGGGATCTCTAGCGCCCCCAGTGGCGGCCGTGCAGAGGACGCGCCGCTGCAGGTGGAGGACCTGGAAGGGGAGCTGGAGAAGAAGATGCAGCTGCTGGAGAAGGAGCGGAAGGCCCTGCGCCAGGAGAGCATCCGTCACAGAGAGCGCATCGACCAGGGCATCAGCAGCGTCCACCAGAGGGTTACAGGGCTGGAGCAAGGTAAGAGAGAGAGAGAGAGAGAGAGAGAGAGAGAGTATGAGAGTGCATATATTACTTATATTTCCTAAATAATATGTGCATTGTTTATTTTTTATTGTATATGCTTTATATTGTCTGCATTGTAATCATCTATACTGTATGTTATGTTGTGTATTGGCGGTGTAGGTCTTATACAGTATGTACTGCTTCAGTGGCAACATCAGCAAGAACCACATTCATTGTGGTCATCATGTGTGTACGTGAAGGAGAGAGAGGAGAGAGAAAGAAAGAGAAAGAAAGAAAAAGAAAGAGAGAGAGGAGGGTAGGATAGGTGTGTGTGTGTGTGTGTGTGTGTGTGTGTGTGTGTGTGTGTGTGTGTGTGTGTGTGTGTGTGTGGTGTAATTGAGCAGTAATTGAACACAAGCAGGGATGTAGTGGTAAAATAAGAGGTGGGTAAACAGTTAATTCTGTCAGGTGGACTGTGCCATACGGTATCAGAGTTTTTAAAAAGGCATGCTGAACATGTTTGATGATGGTGGAGGCTATTGTCCAATGTTTATAACGATACCAGTGGTATTAAATAGGGCTGCAGCTATCGATTCTTTTTGTAATCGATTAATCTAGCACTTTATCGATCGATTAATCGGATAATTTTTTTTTGCATTTTTAAACAACCAAAACACATAATGCATAACGAAAATGACATGGCTGTAAAATGATCAAGCAATTGGCACAGAGGTATTTATTCTAACTCCAAGATTAGGCTACAAAACTAAGCCCATTTATTGCAATTTACCCATTTAGTGTTTTTAAGTGCCAGTGGCGTCAATTAAATAATGTTCAAAATGCTCTCTGTAAAATTGCAACCTCTTGTGCATGACTTAGCTGGGCGAACAAAGCTGTCCATACTATGTTGTGAAGTGCTGGGAGGGAGAAGAGGGAAAGCAATTTAATATATTAATGTGTAGCCTACAACAAGTTTCATGCTGTAATCTAGACCTGACATCAACATAAATATCTGTTTTATGTAGATTTCTACACCTGCAGCATTTACCATTAGGCTACTAACAAATAATTTTACCATTAGGCTACTAAAAAATAATTTCTTCCAGTAGCATCAACTGGAATCCATGCATTTCCACTGAATTATTTTTGGAATCTGATCCCTTATCATAGCTGTTCATTCTTACTTGTTTCTCGACCTATCGTGACTAAATTCAAGATGGCTGCATACGCTAAACTTCGTGAAGATACTGTCTGTATAAATCGTCTTGTAAGTAAACTACCAGTGCTTTTTCAAAGTTCTCAATGTCTCGTTTTAAATGTCAGGGCCCTCGGAAGTCTACCAATGAAGTGTGGAGATACATTGAGCCTCGTAAATGGGTGTAAAACAGTGATTTATTTGCATGGCTAGGCCCGATGCGAAGCACCACTATTGAAAAAGCTGTTGGTAGCATCGGCTAACTAAAACCAGATTTTGGAGTGCAGGGGACAAGCCGAGATGGGCTATGAGACATACGCTCACACTTTCGGTATCATGTTTCAATACACTTTAGGTCAATATCACACCGGAATTCTCCTTTAAATGGTTCCTAGAGTGTACTAGCCTAGAAATCTAGACGCACCCTAGCGGCGGCAAATTAATTTGCTCAGCCTGTACGTCTAGTATCAAACCATAGGGATTTCTCGCCGGGACCTCATCCAATCACAGCTCTATTTTGTTAGAGAGTCTTAAGGCGGGCTTAACAGGATAACGACAGTCCCAAGCGACGGTGAACAACAAGGAAGGTGGCTATGGCCCGAACGAAGAGGGGTGTTTGAATCGGCGTTGGCGTCAACTTTGGAGGAGTTGGACTTGTGCTTTTCTTTGAAAGTTGAGCAACACAATGCACTTAAGTAATTCCTTTCAAGAAGGATGTATTTGCCGCTTTGCCGACCCGGATAATGGATATGGTCGTAGCTGGCCTATTGCATGCCTAGGCAGTTTGAAAGACAATTCTCTGCCCGCCCCTTGGATTAAGCGAGGTGAAAGGTTCGATGCCAGACTATACATTTCAATGATATAGGATGGCCCACCAGGCTAAGAGTGTACATATTGTGAATGTGGATAATACAGTGTGATTTTTGAATGTTAAAAGTTGCAATTGGTAAATAAACTATGAGAGGTGGATAAACTCTAATAAGAGGTGGACAAACTCTATTTCTGAAATTTTAGAGGTGGATTAACCTGCGTTTACTTGCGTTTAGCCTTCACTACGTCCCTGAACACAAGGCGAAGCAAAGGAATTTAGCAAGAACAAAGCCAAGGTCAGAGAGTGACTAGAGAGAGAGAGAGAAGTGTGTGTGTGTGGAGAGAGAGAGAGTGAAAGGAGAGAGAGATGTGTGTGTGTAGAGAGAGATAGAGTGAAAGGAGAGAGAGAGAGAAGTGTTTGTGTGGAGAGAGAGAGATAGAGTGAAAGGAGAGAGAGAGAGAGAGAGAGAAGTGTGTGTGTGTGGAGAGAGAGAGATAGAGTGAAAGGAGAGAGAGAGAAGTGTGTGTGTGTGTGGAGAGAGAGAGATAGAGTGAAAGGAGAGAGAGAGAAGTGTGTGTGTGTGTGGAGAGAGAGAGATAGAGTGAAAGGAGAGAGAGAGAAGTGTTTGTGTGGAAAGAGAGAGAGATAGTGAGAGAGAGTGATAGAGAGATAGTGAAAGGAAAGAGAGAGATAGAGTGAAAGGAGAGAGAGAGAGAGAGAGTAAGATATAAAGAGACAAAGAGGGGGTGCGATCACACATGCAAAGATGTGAAGTGTAACGCAGACAGTGCTGTTCGTCTGTAGCCACTGATTGTCAGTTCAGTGGAGGTGTGTGAGTGAGCTGTTTAATATGCGGAGTACTACACGTTGCATAACACGCTCCATGTTGCCTATTACTCATCCCATTTCCTTTAATCATTAATATCTCTCCCTATCGTTTCATCCACCACACACACACACACACATGCACGCATGCACACATGCACACACACACGCACACGCACACGCACACACACGCACACACACACACACATGCACACACACACACACACACACACACACACACACACACACACACACACACACACACACACACACACACACACACACACCACACACACACACACACACACACACACACACACACACACACACACACACACACACACACACACCACACACACACACACACACACACACACACACTCCCTGTCCCTCCTCTCCTGTCCCCTCAGGACACACAGACGCTGTGTTGGAGGGTTTCCAGCTGTCCTTCCCTGTGCAGAGCCCCAGCAGCACCAGCAGGGCGGCAGCGTACGCGCTGGTGACGTCTCCCGTGCCCACTCTGCACGCCCTGACCGTCTGCTTCTGGCTGCGCCCGCTGCACGGCCGCCTGGGCACCCCGCTCTCCTACGCTGTCCCCGGCCAGCCCAACGAACTGGTGCTGCTGCAGGGCAAGCACCAGCCACTGGAGCTCATCGTCAACAACCAGGTAGGACGACCGCCATACTGGGCACAGGGGGCACTCAGCGGGCACTAAGGAGGGCACTCGGGTAGGGTAGAATGACCTGGTAGGGACAACGTTAAGAAATGATCGATATCGATGCCATTGTCGAGTCTGCTTATCGATGCCCATATCAGTTCCTGTACCATTTGCTGAACACTTATAGGATGGCTTTGAGAGTTGTTGGCTTTGAATGTTTCATTTACATAAGTGGTTTTAGAGAATAAATACCAAGTGTGCAATATAGATACAGAAGCTGAATGCTTTAAAAATTCTAAAAAAGTAAACATTTCTAAAACAAAGCGACGCGGGAATGGACGGAACAGAACGATCGGAACGTTTGGAACTGGTTCCAAACCGGAACCTGAACTATCTATCTGTATGTCTAATATACAAATATTTGTAAGGCTTCTATGAGCATTACATTTTGACCTGCCAATTTCTATTTAATCTATTTCTATTCTATAAAATCTGATATATAATCATACTCTAATCATATAACAGCATGGTTGGTTGTTGTGAAAGTCTTTACTCCAAGCTGATATACTGTAATGGTCTGTGGTTGTCTGTGATAAGGGTCACTACACGAGACAACGCACAGTTCCTGTTTCAATATGAGTTAGTTACGGCTCCCACACACGGTTGCATTCTGTCAACGCATGCCAGTGGGTGTTCCCGACGGTGGCTATGCAAATGACTTACAGTTTTTTCTGATTGCTTAAGCACATTTTTTGTAACTATGGCTTTTTTTGCAAAACTCTACACACAAATGGCAAAACCTCTCACCCAATCAGCAAAACATTGTAGTTCTCTTGCAAAAGCTAACACACCTTGCTTAACTCTTCACACCTTCGTAAAAATGGTGTTTTCGTATCTAACAGTAAACACAAGCCATCACAATAGTAAGCACACAATGTGCCAACAACACACTGATGGTATGAATAAAAAACACATCTGGCTTTTGCTTTCTCTGTGCACAAGGTAGACTATGTCAGTTTGAGGTCATACTTTTGTCATAGTTCTGTAAACATACAGGGATCCCAACTTCAAGTATTAGTGTTTATTTACACACATCAAAACAAACACAAGTGTGTTTTTCCAAGTCAAATAGCATTTCACTGAGACAAAACAAATCAGTCTACATCGGTCGCTCTCTCTCAAAATTCTGTCTACATCACATGCAATGTCCTAGTCCAAGGCACCGGGAAAAATATATTCTGGAATGCCGTATCCAGGCCTGACATGACAATATCCCCACATGTAGACTGTTTTTTTGTCTGTTTTTTTCTCTTCTCACTCTTCCTGCTCACTCCATCGTACCCATTGCACATTACCTGTGGCTTATTTATAGTGCTTAGGCTGATTGCAAAGTGAACTAATTATCTAAAACAGTTTTCACATGAGAAAGTGTGCCAGAGAGTTGGCAAAATAGTGTAAATAATAGCCATTGTGCCTACAGTTGTGCAAAGTGTGTGTTACAAAATTGCAAACTGAGTGCAAAGCAGTGTTTGTGCTTTTAGTTTTGCGAACTCAGTGAGTGGTTTTGCCATTTGTGTGTACTGTAACGCACGCTACTGTGTGCGGGAGCCATTAGTTAGTATGCTGTGAGATAAAAGTGTCTATTGCTTTTCTCACCCTCACCCTTAGGTGGCGCCGTTGCCTCTGAACGTCTCAGTGGGAAGCTGGCAGCACATCTGTGTGAGCTGGCACAGGAAGGGGGGGCAATGGAGAGTCTACCAGGGGGGCAAACTGCGTGGCGAGGGGCAAGGCGTGGCACCTGGACACTACATCCGCCCCGGAGGCGTCCTCATATTGGGGCAAGAACAGGTGAGGCACCAGGGTCACTCCAGGGGCAAATAACTAAGGTACTACAGCTGCACTGGTTACAGTAAAAACAAAAAGGAGAGAGTTTATCATATTAGTTAATTAAGTATGAAGGAGTTTTTTTTTGTCTTTCAGCTATGATGCATTTTTGAACATACTTTGAGTATAGAATGTGGTAGGAACTTGTTTTAAAGCTGTAATCTGTACTAAAATGCAAGCCTGTGGTACATGGACCTCATTTAAAAAAATATATGAATTGTTTTTGACAGGTTTTTCAGATGTAAAAGGATGTGCAAGTATTCCTTTAATGTATGTTGTGGGATCTGGGATGCTATTTGGTGAGGCTTGGTTTCTCTGATGTAGAGCATATTTTGCAGAAGAATTATAGAAAATAAAATATTTTCCGTAAGGCCATTTGGTAATACAGGCGTGAAGTAGTTTTAAAAGCAGCTAATTGACTGTTTTGACAACATGAATTTCATATTGCTCCTTAAAGCCTTGTTTAGATAGAAACAACTCTGAAAGAGAGCTGTACTGGTGTCATGGGACTATGCCTCTCTCTCTCTCTCTCTCTCTCTCTCTCTCTCTCTCTCTTTCTCTTTCTGTGTATGTCTCTGTCTCTCTCTCTTTCTATCTCTTTCTCTTTCTCTCTCTCCCTCGCTCTCCTCATTCCTCCCTCCGCTCGATCAACCTAATTTCTCTGGCTGTCTCATGGGGCCACACATCTTTTTGTTGCTTACTCTGACTCCCTCCCTTGTTCCATCTCTCTCTCTACCCCTCTCTCTCTCTCCCTCTGTCTCTTGCTCTCTCTCTCTCTACCTCTCTTTATCCCTATTTCTCTACCTCTCTCTCCCTCTGTCTTTCTCTCTCTCTTTCTCTCTCTCTTTCCCTCTCTCTCTCCCTCTGTCCCTCGCCTGTAGGATATTGTCGGCGGTGGCTTTGATGCCAGCCAGGCTCTAGAGGGCGAGATGTCTCAGCTGAGCCTGTGGGACCGGACCCTGAGGCCGGCCGAGGTGTCAGCGCTCGCCCACTGCACCAAGGGCATGCTGGGAAACGTAGTCCCCTGGAGGGAGCAGACCCTGGAGGTGTACGGTGGAGCCACCAGGGTGCCCGGGGAGCCCTGTGCCAACCAGCACGCCAGTGCCAAGCAGTGAGGGGGCAGGAGAGGTGCCAGCCACCAGACTGGCATCAGGCTCAGGAATGCCAGAGGAACTGGAATGGGCAGAGCGTGGCGAGGGAGGCAAGGATGTGATGTCACGTCACATCACGCCACGTCACGTCACGAATGTCAAGAGGAGGGGGAGGGGGGTGTGCGGAGTGATGGATTTCACAAGCCAATGCTTGTGTGAACCAAAACAAGTGTTTTCCTTTTGTCTTTGTTTAGCGTTTGCTTTCTTTGATTGTGAACATTGTTTGTGGTGCTTCGGTTGTTAACACTCTCTCTTGGTATTCATGTCGATGCTCTTTAGTCTTAACAGACCTCCGCTCTGTCATCCGTGGCGTCTCACAGACACCAACGCGCAGATGATTTGATTTATTTTTGTGGTTCGTTTATGCGTCACTGGGATTGTAATTATTTACAGATTTACAGCTGTGTTGTTTTATACGTTATGCGTTCAAGCAGTCCAAGCAGCACAACCGTCTTTGGTGATTAGTCATGCTTGTTGCTGAGCACAATTTTATACAGTTGCCATCGTATAGGCTTTTTCTTTTCTTTTCTGAAAAGTGATATATCTTGTGTTTTTTCTAACTTTAGATATAAGGCTGTATATAGTGAGGGAGGGGGCGCATGCTCGTCAAAGTAATCTATCCGCCAAATGCCTCGAACTGTGTTGAAATTTGGCGATTAAACCTTGGGATTTAGAAACTGATGAAGCGTGAATGTGCCCTGGCAGTGCTACACAGCTACACTACGGCTCCCAGAGGCCAATAACCCCTTAGCACAAACACTCAGAGAGAGAGAGAGAGGGAGAGAGAGACTCTTTAGAGATGAACAGCCACTAAACGGTTTTCCTCGAGATGAGCAGCCACTAAACAGGTTCCTCTTCAGAGGTGAGGAACTGCTAAATGGGTTCCTCTTTAATGACGAACAGCCACTAAGCGAGTTCCTCTTTAGAGATGAAGTCACTAAACGGGTTCCTCTTTAGAGATGAACAGCCCCTACATGGGTTCCTCTTCAGAGGTGAGGAACTGCTAAATGGGTTCCTCTTTAATGACGAACAGCCACTAAACAGGTTCTCTTTAGAGAGTAACAGCCACTTAACGGGTTCCTCTTTAGAGATGAACAGCCACTAAACGGGTTCCTCTTTGGAGATGAACAGCCACTAAACGGGTTCCTCTTTAGAGAGTAACAGCCACTAAACGGGTTCCTCTTTGGAGATGAACAGCCACTAAACGGGTTCCTCTTTAGAGAGTAACAGCCACTAAACGGGTTCCTCTTTAGAGATGAACAGCCCCTACATGGGTTCCTCTTCAGAGGTGAGGAACTGCTAAATGGGTTCCTCTTTAATGACGAACAGCCACTAAACAAGTTCTCTTTAGAGAGTAACAGCCACTAAACGGGTTCCTCTTTGGAGATGAACAGCCACTAAACGGGTTCCTCTTTAGAGAGTAACAGCCACTAAATGGGTTCCTCTCTAGATGAACAGCCGCTGCCTCAGAACAGCCTCACAAACGGGTTCGAGGCCAGCAAGACAAGAAGCCATAGCAGTAAACGAGAAGGCCAGTTTCAAATAGCAAAAGCAGTTCTGTCGTCCCCATCTGCATTGTTTTTAACAAGGAGCACAACATCATACTGTACATTCTCCTCATGACACAATTTGCCATACCCAGTTTCATTGGGCTATTGTGTGTTTTGTTATAAATTATATTATTATTTGTTATAAATTATATTATTTATAAATATAAATATTGAACCTAAGTCCTTCCTTACCTCACACACTTATAACCTGTTGGGTCCCTCATTTCAGTGGAGCTACAGTGCTGGGACAGTATGTTACTGTGTTGGGGACAGTGTTGGACATAGCACTGTGTGTGTTGGGGACAGTGTGTTGGGGACAGTGTTGGACATAGCACTGTGTGTGTTGGGGACAGTGTTGGACATAGCACTGTGTGTGTTGGGGACAGTGTGTTGGACAGCACTGTGTGTGTTGGGGACAGTGTTGGACATAGCACTGTGTGTGTTGGGGACAGTGTGTTGGACAGCACTGTGTGTGTTGGGGACAGTGTTGGACATAGCACTGTGTGTGTTGGGGGACAGTGTGTTGGACAGCACTGTGTGTGTTGGGGACAGTGTTGGACATAGCACTGTGTGTGTTGGGGACAGTGTTGGACATAGCACTGTGTGTGTTGTTAGGGACAGTGTGTTGGACAGCACTGTGTGTGTTGGGGGACAGTGTTGGACATAGCACTGTGTGTGTTGGGGACAGTGTGTTGGACAGCACTGTGTGTGTTGGGGACAGTGTTGGACATAGCACTGTGTGTGTTGGGGACAGTGTGTTGGACAGCACTGTGTGTGTTGGGGACAGTGTGTTGGGGACAGTGTGTGTTGTAACCAGTACGCGCACATCCGAAAAACAAACAGGTGGCGAATTCCATAGAAGAGGGCTACTGCCCTTCTTCAGACTATTCAGTTTTATTCAATTACTCAATTCAATTTTGTTCTTCTGTGTGGGAATAATGTGCCAGCCCAATCATAGTTGTGATGAGGATCATACTCATAGCATTAAATGAGCAACTTGACCTTGACCCTGACCCTGACCCTGACCTTGAAACTGACCCTGACCTTGCCAAGTTATGAAATGAAGCTTCAGTTCACAGATGGTGGGCACAGCTTGTTGTGTCACTCTTGTTGCCAATTGCCCGTCAATGAAATTAGGGCCGAGGTTGTTTTAGTGGTATGTGTGTGTGTGTGTGTGTGTGTGTGTGCATATTCATACAATGCCAACCCACTATGAGTTTTTGACAGGCCATATCACAGTTTTGTTTAATTAAATTGTTAAATGAATGTTAAACGAACTGCGTTCACACAGTCAATATCATGGGCTCCTGACATGACAGCATTGGGTTTAACATTAAGTCAATGCAATAACCTACTGAATGTCTTTAATTTTTATATTCTATCTTGTACTTACCTGAAAGCGAATGATTACGGGCAGTAACATAATATTGTATTCTCTTATGAATAATTTCTTTCCTTTCCATGCTGAATTGATTTATGTGAATGTAATCATGTGCATCAACTAATCATGTGCATCAACTTATATGTCTAATCTACGCAGTATAATGTGTGTGTATGCTACTGCAATATTTATCTGTGTATTTAAAGCGATACTTCTGAAAATACATTCCAGCCTTGTTATGGAGGTGAGTGGCTTCAGGACCGAGAGAAGTCAGGTGTCTTAGATCACATGCATGGCAATGATCCGCTCCATAGGGAAAGTGCCTACAGAAGAAACGTTCAACACATATCCTCTGCATCCCTTTCTCTCTCTTGCTCTCTATCTCTCACGCTCTATCTCACTCTATCTATCTATCCATCCATCCATCCCTCTCTCTTGCTCTCTATTTCACTCTCTCTATCTCACTCTATCTATCTATCCATCCATCCATCCCTCTCTCTTGCTCTCTATTTCACTCTCTCTATCTCACTCTATTGCTGTCTATCTCACTCTCTCTATCTCTCTCACTCTCTATCTATCTATCTGTCTGTCTATCCATCTCTCTCTCTATCTCACTCTATCTATCCATCCCTCTATTTACTTGGGTGGACATACTGTATATGTTCTAATTTCACTCTCCCTTTCAATCTCTCTGGCTGTCCTCCACTCCTCTGCGGTGTCATGGGTCTTGCTTGGGCGCCTGCTCTGTGTCTGGTGGGTGTTGTGTCTGCACTCTGGTGTGTGTGCTCTCCTGGTCTGTGTGCATCTGCCACGCTTCTGTTTTCCGGCCCAGCCAGCCGTCTTATTTGCATTTTGGAGTCTTTAAACTGGAACTGTTAAGTCTCTCTTGCCTGCTGGACGATGCAGCCTGTGGATAATTTCTGCATCTTTTTTTTGTGGTTGTAGTATTTTTAGTATTTCTTGTTGTCTTTCTTTCAGTCTGTCTCTGTAGGATATGAACAAATGTATTCAAAACTATAATGGTCATGAATAAAAAAAAAAAGAAAAAACTCACTCACTCCAAAGATATATGGACTTCACTGCTGTTTCTGTTACATACTGTATATTATTTACAGTAACTGAGGAGAACTTAGCCTCAGTCACTCTCTCTTTCTCTCTCCACTTTTACTGAGAGACAAAATCTCAGTCTGTCACTCGGCTACTGTGCTTTTAAGAGCATGCTCCAAATGTGCAAGAGTCCAAACGCAATTTATGCAGCTTGTGTGTGTGTGTGTGTGTGAGTGAGAGAGAGAGAGAGAGAGAGAGAGAAAGAAAGGAAGATGGAGAATGAGTGAGACAGATCTTAAATCAGGGCATTGTGTAGGTGTCTGTGTGTGTGTGTGTGTGTGTGAGTGAGAGAGAGAGAGAGATCAGATCTTAAATCAGGGCACTGGTGTCAATCTAATGAGCAGAAGGATTACAGATTATAAAGTCATCTCTTGGTCAAAGGCTGTCACCATTTCTTGCGTGACCATTTGGTTGCCTCCCCATATAAACATACAAACACACATGCATACACACACACATGCATACACACACACATGCATACACACACACGTGCATACACACACACATGCATACACACACACATGCATACACACACACGTGCATACACACACACATGCATACACACACACGTGTTTGCTGCCTTTTCTTCTATATCAACAGTCTTCACTATTTCACAATTAAGTGATGTTGTGTACCTCCAACCAGTGCTGTGTGTGTGTGTGTGTGTGTGTATGTGTGTGTGTGTGTGTGCGCGTGTGTCTCTGTCTATCTATATGTCAGCAGATGTGTGTGAGGGTTTGTGTGTATTTGTGTCTGTCTGTCAATGTATGAGTGTGTGTGTGTGTGTGTCTGCCTATCTGTGTATTTGTGTCAGTGTATGAGTGTGTGTGTGTGTGTGTGTGTGTGTGTGTGTGTGTGTTTGTCTATCTGTGTATTTGTGTCAGTGTGTGTGTCTGTCGCTCTGTCTATCTGTGTATTTGTGTCAGTGTGTGTGTCTGTCGCTCTGTCTATCTGTGTATTTGTGTCAGTGTGTGTGTGTGTGTCTGTATCTGTGTATTTGTGTCAGTGTATGAGTATGTGTGTGTCAGTGTGTGAGTGTGTGTCTGTCTGTATCTGTGTATTTGTGTCAGTGTATGAGTGTGTGTGTGTGTGTATGTGTGTGTGTCTGTATCTGTGTATTTGTGTCAGTGTGTATGTGTGTGTGTGTGTGTGTGTGTATTTGTGTCAGTGTATGAGTGTGTGTCTGTGTATGTGTGCCAGTGTGTGAGTCCAGTCTGTCTGTCTGTGTATGTGTGCCAGTGTGTGAGTCCAGTATGTCTCTTGCAGAGTTGCTGTTATAGGTAATTGTGCGCATGATGCTTTCATCCATCACTAAATGAGGTCAGACTGGAAACCCAGAGCTAACACCGCTCATACTGACCTAGAAGCCCACATTCGAGACAGCTGCACGCACGCGCACACACACACACACACACACACACACACACACAGGCAGGTGAGCATTGACAGTTTGTTGTCACAGACACAGTTGTCAGTCACAGACACAAAGGTTCAGTGGAGGCAGAGAGCTGCTGTAATGTGTCTCTGATCACTCTCTCTAATGGGTCACTTAGACCGGGAGCACGTATGTCCACTGCAGGTCAAAACTTTACTCGTTCTTCTCCAAACAACACCAGTCGGCTTTGGGGCCTAGTTGTAAACATTTGCGTGTTACATATTAACAAGTAAAGTCTGATTGTAAAACAGTCTGGTCTTTTGTTCTCCTATGGCAAAGAATTACATTATCTGGCAACAAACTACCCTAGAAACAGTCATCCAAACATATTCTGTACATATTTCCAAAATACTTAAAGAGTAAACTGTTAGATTGAAAACATGACTAATCACCTTAACAGTGACTCAACAACACCTTCAGATGACACTGACATGTCCATTGGCTTGCTTTAGCTCACATACATGCTTTGCTCATGTGCTTTTGACAAATAAAGTAGCATTCCGAGCAAGTTACTCGCTTTTGCAGGTAATCCACTGTGTGGTGAAATGCACTTACTGTTGTGATTAACACCGATATGCACCAAAGAGAAATGCACGAGAAATGCACCCAAGCCCCTGAGAAAAAACTTCCCACCTTGGTTAAAGAGCTAAAACTGTTTTCTGTCTATTCAAAGCCAGACTGGAAAACAGACGGACAGACAGACTGACTGACAGACTGCGATAGGAGACCTGAGTATCAATGAATAGGCCTACTAACCACACACAACTAAAATGACCGGAGGATGATGGTGCAGAGGTTTAGATGGGTATTCAATAGGGATTGGTTTAGATGGGTATTCAATAGGGACTGGTTTAGATGGGTATTCAATAGGGACTGTTACCCTTCCTTCCTTCCTCCCCCACTGTGGCCCTCATATTGATCTACGCCATCCTCATTAGTCTGCCCTGCAGGGCAAAATCTCTGGTCGTCAGCAGCATGTGTCCCTGGGGAAGCATGGTCAACTGTTGCAGTCCAAGTCTATGGGGGCCGCTGGTTTAGACCATTAACCAACCACAGATGATCTACTCGTACTTCTATTACAGCAAGAGGAGCCAGAACACATGATTTTTACTCTTTTACATGATGTAATGAGATGAAACAATAAATGAAACTTGGATTTTGAGATTCGTCAGTGTAGTGTGGAAAAGTGTAGAAAAGACACCTGAGGTGCCGAAGGTTGACTTTTCTCACACACATGCACACGGTGTAAATGGTGAAGTGTATCCCATCATCCCACGAGTTGTGTCTATAAGAGGAGGCATTCGTTGAGTAGCCTACAGTAATACAGGCATAGCATGCCTACTCCCTGTACTATCCTGGACTTCTGAACACGCCACAGCTGACGACAGGCCCATCTGATCTGAGATTCACTTTCATCCCACACGCACCAGCCACCCCCACACTCAGCTAGCACACACACACACACACACACACAAAGAAAGAAGAAGAGAGATCAGAAAGAAAGAGGAGGCATAAAATGCAGTGTTTACATAAGAGCCTCAGAGAGCAACAAAAGTGTCCGTCTGATGATTGTGTGGAGCCCTCATGTTAAACACAAAAGGCGACATCTAAGACTAGATATTGATTAAGAACATGTTCTAGAAATCTGTTCCCCGTTCCCCACCCACCCCTGCAGGCCTACAACAGGTTACCTCTCAGGATTATTGGGGGGACACGTCGTCTTACCAACACACTGTTGCACTTGCCTGAAATCCTTACGAAATTTTAATAATTCCAGAGGGATTAGGTCTACGTTAACTTAATGTCAGTCTGTCTAGGAATGAGTAATCTCCGCTAATCCACAACCCTGCAGACAAAACAAAACTTTACAGTGATAGGATAGCCTACTGTATCTCATCACATACATGGTGAACCTTCCGCTGTGATAGTGAAAGCAATTTTAGATGGCCATGACTAGCCAGTCTAGCTAGGAAAGAAAGGCAGACAGACATAAACAAACAAACAAACAAACAAGCAGGTAGGCTAAACCAGTGTTTTTCAACCACTGTGCCGGGGCACACTAGTGTGCTGTGAGAGATCAGGTGTGCCGCAGAAAATTACCCAAATGTCAATCACTGGTCCAGAAAAGCAACTGTTGCATCAAAGAATATAACCACATGCTCTCATTGATTGTATGATTGCACTATTTGTGGTATGCAGGCATTGTACAACGGGGCCCCCATATCCAGTATTCACAGAATCATCACACATCCAGTTCATAACAACAATTCAATTAGATATAGTCACCTACCACAGTTGCCATATGGCGTGCTTGTGGGGGGTAAGAGGGTTAAGGCTGCCAGTCTTATGACATGTCATTTTCTATATTTTTGATATGTTGCTGAGTAGATCATAAACAGCAAAGAAAAGTGATTGATAATGACTGACTGACTATTATTGTGTTACATGCTTCAAATGTAAAGCACTTTGAGCTGCATTCTGTGTATGAAAGGTGCTATATAAATAAAGCTTATTATTATTATTATTATTATTATTATTATTATATTACAAATGAAACTGAGGGCGCTTGTTTTATTGAGCAGGTCTTGCATAGAAGCCATAATAAGGCTAACCTGACAATAGCCAGATGAATTTCGCTCCACCTAGCTCCACTCATCCATCTGGAACCGATCCATTGAAGTGTTGCTTCAGAAGGCTGGGCCTAATCAAAAAATGCTTGCATATGATTGAATAAGCCACTTGTCCGTCATCTATTGACGTGTTACTTCAACCACTCACATTGAAGCCAACCCGCGGCGCTGATAACAGTCTCACAGTCGCTTCACGCTTATGTCACATCTATGAAACTCCGCCCTCGCGTCCTGATTGGCTGAACCATAAAGTCGGTTGCAGAAATCACTCTCAATGGAAGAGGTCTCAGATGGATGTGAGTGAAGCTAGGCGGAGCTAAGCGGAACGACATTCATCTGGCTATTGTCAGGTTATAATAAGGCCATATCTGTGTATTATTTGACATTTTAGGCTATGGTATGTTTATTTTTTCTTCATACAGGATGTTAGTGTGCCGTGGGACATTTTAAGTGTCAAAAGTGTGCCATGGCATAAAAAAGGTTGAAAAACACTGGGCTAAACAATAATAAGAAAGTTGTTTGACACCTAGGTCATTGGTTCTCAAAGGGGGGCCCCATAACCCATAGCCGCAAAATAATTTGCTTTATGATAGGTTTATCATATTTAAAATCCATAGAAGACGGCCCCTTTCACCCATAAAACAAACTAATTGTGTCTTTGCTCCCACCCTCGTTAACATTTAAAGCCATTCTTACACCAGAACACTTTGACAAGATTTGGAAAATATTTTTGAAAGATTGGGGGGCATTAAAAGACTAGGCCTATGTCAAAAGTTGGTAGCATGGGCCTAACTTTAAAAACTTCCCGTAGTCATGAAGAACCATTATATCGCTGCTTACATATAGTCAGGGCTCCAGAGTGCGACCAATTTGGTCGCATATGCGACCTAATTTTTCAAAAGTGCGACTAAAAAAAAATCGGAGGTCGCACCGGTGCAACCAGCTATTCGAGAGAGGAAAAAGTGTCCGCATTGAAACTCTACCTTTGGTTCAATAACAGACACATATTTGGCCAATATCGTGGTTTAAACAAATCACAGATAGTGAAGGGCGGGACCTCCCCTCTTACTGGCCGTGGCCCAGTGCCTGTGTGTAAATTTGAAAATGTGTGCTGCAGAGAGAGAGAGAGAGAGAGAGGTCAGAGACCCGTCAGATAAACAGTGGATGTAGTGCATTACAGTGTGGTCACATAGGCCGAGATAAATGTACCCTCTCCCCACTGCCTTTCGGCAGCTGACAGCAGCAAACCGATCAGACGAGCCCGAGATGATGATCAAGTTTATCGTTGCCGATAGGCCTAGGCTAGTGAAACTTCCCTTCACCAAGTTCAGTCCGAAATAATTATTCACCAGAAAAATAGTTTGAACGTAAACCCGACGTAGGCTACAGGAATGCCACTTGCGCCAAATTTATAGGAGTCATTGCAGATGAAAAGACGTCTTAAAATTGCGAACAATGCATACAAGGCCTTCGCGAACGACAGATACAGATATCGCCGAAAAGCAGTGCGTCATTGACCGCAGTTATTCCACTGCTTGGTTGAATTTCCCATTGTCCTACGTAATTTAGAACGACCATTAACCGTATGTTATCTGCACACCTATGAAGTAGATCCATTTTTTGGCCGTATCACACTTGTATATTAATTCGCCAAACTTGTGAAGTTTAAATGAACTGTCACGTTGCATCCGAGCTGTAAAATGCAGACGTTCAGAACATTGCAACATTGTAGCATATGACGGAGGTGGCTTTTAGCTAGATGGATGACAGCAGGCTAAGTAAAATAGCGATGTTTCAAAGCTAAAGTTCATCAGAATCTTGGGATACGCCCGCTTGACAACGGGAGAGATAGAACTAACGACTGGCCTTTGGCCGTAGCAACCATCCATTTAGAACTAGTAACGGCAGTTTGTCCTGTGAGTTGAGAAATTAGTTGATATGTGTCGGAAGAAATTAGTTCTACAAACAAGACAGTTTTAGCGATTAAAACGTTTAAATTGTAACAGGAAATGAACATAACGCAAGTGGCAACAGTGGAATAAGCGGGATAATGGACTCCACGGTGGTCTGTTCACAGAATGCACTACGAGGTTTAAACGGCCCTCCGCTTCACGTCGGGGCCGTTTTAAAACCTCGACCGTGCATTAACTTCTGTGAACAGACCACCGTGTCGTCCATTATCCTTTACTTACATGCAGGGAGTAACCCGGTTTTCAACAGCAATATTCGTTTTGCGCGCGAGTTGTGTAAACTCATTCTGATGGCATCAATCAATTTAATCCGGTAGGCTATTTGGCGCAAACCGAATATCGCTGCTACATTTAAAGCCCGAAAATTCCCTGCATGTATAACTGTGGTCATTGTGTACGGTGAATTGAATGGACACATTTAGATCGAGCATGGCAAGTCATTGCAATAGCCTATAATAATAGGCCTACCATTTTGTTACTGCATTAACCATAGTGATGTTCTTATTGAAAATTTAAAAATACTAAAATTAAAAAGTAAATTGCATTGTGGGACTGTCAAATGATTATTGCAATCATCATAGCAAAATCACATAAAAATCCCCCAGGCTACTTGGAACATCTCTTTAAATTGTGCTCAAATACATTTCTATGGAAGATGCTAGCATGGCGAGCTGGTTTAGCCAAGGCCTAAAAAGATCATGAAGGATAGTATGTAAGACATTGAGCCATGAGATGTGCAGTTTGAAGCCCTTAAAAGACGTGCACTGTTAATTTACTCACTGTTATTTTTATTTAATTCATCTTGAGATGTTTTAAGTTTAAATTTCAGCTCAGTGAAGCATTTAAAGCACCAACACTTCATTAAGTTACTTTTCATGTAGAATTCTAAATCATAAGTCATAGGACAACCTATATAGGACAGTAATTAAGGGAAAAAAGTGAACCTGCTGCGGTGTTAACTGCGATGTGGTTGAAAATTTGGGTGCACCTAACTTTTGTGCTGGTGCACCTAAGAAAAGAAGTTAGGCGCACCAGTGCAAAAAGTTAGTCTGGAGCCCTGATATAGGCTAGCTGATGAATGTCTGAAGTTACGAGAAAACATGGATGATGGTGGTGGACCTGGCTACAACTTCAGAGAATACAAATGGCATGCTACTGTAATTGTTGTAGCCTAGGCTATGAGAGGGTCCTCGGGAAATGTTCTCTTTTGTCCTTGGAACCAAAACATCGGAGAACCCCTGTCTTAGGCAACACTGTTTTTCTGCTATGTTTTTCTGTCATGACCTAACAAGGACCCTTGTGGTTTCAACCCTCTCTGCCTGTGACCAAATTTGAACGTATCCGGAAAACGGAAGTCACGTGCTCACCTCAGTCCTTTCACTGTTGCTATGGCCGCCCTGTCTCCATGTCAACTACAGAGATAACTAACTTGTTAGCAGAAAAGCAGCTTGCTAGGTAAGAAATACCACTTATGAAATGAATCATTTTATATACAGTTGCTGTTCATATGAGCCACCAATAAGATAATGTAATGACCGCAGCAGGGCCGATGCTAAGTACTGTAACCACTATTGGAGGCTAATATTGGATGCTAAAAACAATGGCTATGTCGACAAGCTATGGTAGCAGCAAGCTAACTATCTGTCGGTTTGTTTGCAACGAAGTTTTGAGCAAGCTAGCTCTAACTGTCTAACGTCTTTAGCCTGGTACGTTTACAGTACGTTGTCGATTTCCCCACAAGTAATAATACATTGGTCTGACAGTGTTACATATTGGTTACTTTAGCTGACGATACTCTGAGCTCGCGATTTCATTAGTCAGCTGTATTTCATAGGTTAGGTGGCTGACCGTTTGGCGAATTAACGTAAGTTACCGTTATCTGATATTAAAATTTGACGTTAACGTTAGATCATGTCGATATCCAAGCACAATCAATTGTATAATATTTTGGCAGTAGGCAAAAAAAGCATTTTTCTTGAACGTAAACAGTTGTAGGCTTCCCTTTTATTTGTGCGATGCATCAACATCAATGTTATCTCTGACCTTATAATGTTAATGTCAGGTAACATTCCCTTGTTTTTGCTGAACGTTACCAGTATCTTGCTGGTTAAGGTTAACCTTAGTTCTTAACACTTACTGGGACATATCGGATAACGTTACCGTTAGGAAATTATGTAGTTTGCAATGATTGCCATTATGTTCGATGTTGGAAGGCGGGTGATTGCTAGTTTGCATCGTCGGTATAATTCGTTAAGCATATGTTGGCAATATCAACACACGCCAGATACATAGTTTGATACTAGATAGCCAAAATATTTGGATCTTTTCTTGCTCAGGCTATATGTTATGCATACTCATTTCTTGCCCAGGCTATATGTTATGCATACTCTTTTCTTGCAGAAGGACAGAGAGATGGCAGAGACAGGTGATAGTAAAAAGGAAGAAGCTGACTACAAGAGACTACACAGTTTCCCTCTCATAAGGGTAAGTGTGTGTGTGTGTGTGTGTGTGAGAGAGAGAGGGAGAGATAGAGAGAGAGAGAGAGAGAGTGTGTGTGTGTGTGTGTGTGAGAGAGAGAGCATGTATGTGTGTGTCCTTGTTTGTGTGTGTGTGTGTGTGTAAGAGAGAGAGAGAGAGAGAGAACAGGTATGAGTGTAGGTGTGTGTGTGTGTGTGTCAGGGCTCAACCTTAACTTTTAAAAGTGCCAATCAAATCTGGTTGCCACTTGTAACAATTCGGTAGCAAGGGCAACCAGGCAAACATTAATGTCAAGCCCTGTGTGTGTGTGTGTGAGAGAGAGAGAGAGAGAGAGAGAGCATTTGTGAGTGTACAGTTAAAAACAAAATTATTCATACCCCTGGGCCCTGGCAAATCATCACAGCTCTCAAACTGGTTATACCAAGCTTTTCCATGTCTCCACAATGATTTGATGCATCTTTTTTAGTAGCAATCCAGGTTTTTAGGCAGGAACGATTGCCCTTGCCATCACTCTGGCCTTGTGCTCACATTTTTATGGATTGAGGTCTGGACTGGTCTGGCTGGGCCACTCTAAAATGTTGATATAATTTCTTGCCTTGTTTTGCTGTATGTGTAGGATCATCGTGTGGTTTAATAGTCCAATGCAGCCTATTGGGGCAGGTCTCTCGGCAGACTGCCAGCATCTTAATTTAGTGTTACCATTTACTTGAGAAGGTCACCAGGTCCCACTGGTTGAAAAAACACCCCAAAAGAATCATTTTCTCACCCCCAACACTTGAAAGGGACATGGTGTCTTTGGGATTTAATGCTCAGGTCATGTCCCTGGGTCAAAACAAAATCCAGTGAAAGCTAAATTCTTTGTCCAGGTGTGCCCTTACAAAGTATAATTCACATTTACATACATTTACATTTTACATTTTTTTCACATTTACATAAGCTGAATTGTGCATGTTTAAAGAAGAGTGATCCATGATCAGCATTCATAATGACCAAGTGGGGTGAAAAGTTCAACCACCAAAATATCATCCCCACAGTAGAGAATAGCTGTAGAAATGTATTAGTTTTGAGTGTTTTTCAGATAATGGGGCCTGGCAACATTGTTAAACCAAATGGCATTATGAGAAAATACTCTGAAGGAAAATATTAGGCACTGAGCAAGGGACCTTGGGTTCATAGGCAGCATCGGAACTTTAAGCAAGACAATGATCTGAAACATCCAGCCAAGTGGGAAATAAATGGCGAACCAGAAACAATCAACACCCTTTTAGAGTGAGCCCAGACCTCAGTCCATACAAAAGTGAGCACAAGGCCAGAGTGATGGCAAAGAATCATTCCTGACTCAAAACCCAGATTGCTGCTAAAAAGGTGCAGTCTAGAATCATTGTGCAGACACGGAGAGGCTTGGTAGGTATTATTAGAACCATTTTGAGAACTGTGATGGCAAATAAAGATGTTTCCATTGACTATTTAAAAAGGGTGTGAGTCATTTTGGACACACCATTTTTCATAAAAATTAAAAAAAGATAAAACGCTTATTTTTATATTATGATTCCATGTTTCTACTACATTGTCTTATAACCTTTTGGCATGTGGCAGTGTCTTTTTCAGTCAGAACAAACATAGTGGTCAAGAGATAATCAATAAATCAATATTTGCCAGGGGTTATGAATCATTTTGTTATTAATTGTAGGTGTGTGCATGAGCGTGTGTGTGCGTGCGTGCGTGCCTGTGTGTGAGAGAGAGACGTGGCTAGAGAGAGAGAGATTGAGAGAGAGTATGTGTGTGTGTGTGTGTGTGTGTGTGTGTGTGTGTGTGTGTGTGTGTGTGTGTGTGTGTGTGTATGAATGAGAGAGAAGAGAGTGTGTGCGTGAGAGAGAGAGACGTGGATATACAGAGAGAGCAAGAGAGTGTGTGTGTGCGTGTGTGAGTGAGTGAGTGAGAAAGAGAGAGACGTGGATATATATATATATATATATAGAGAGAGAGAGAGAGAGAGCGCAAGAGGAGAGAGAGAGAGAGAGAGAGAATGACAATGTAATGTGCGTGTTGTTGTGCAGCACACAGATATGCCGGAGGAGATGCGAGTTGAGACCATGGAGCTGTGTGTCACTGCCTGTGAGAAGTTCGCCACCAACAACGAGGTGTGTGTTGTGTGTGCACGTGCACATTTAGAGCCTTTCAAACAGTCCCTAGAGGATTTCCAATTGAAACATTCGGAATCAACACAGATACTTTGAAATGAAAATGAATTGGACTTTAGTGCAATGCTCTTAAAAATGTCTTTTCAAATGTATTTTTGGTCCCCAAGTTGCCATTGTTGTTTTCTGTGCCACCAGAAATGGCTAAGGATTTGTTTATGTTTGTTTATGCAGTTGAAAGGGCCTATATGCTAGCTTAAATGTATACATGTATTATGATGGTGGCAACAATTGGGGCTAACTGCACATGCCAACACACACATTATTGTTTTTAGTGCTAGTCTAATAATATAGTAGTGTGCGTGGGTGTGTGTGTGTGTGTGTGTGTGTGTGTGATCTGTTTTTGTGTCAGTCTCATTAGTGTGTGTGGGTGTGCTGAATGAGGCTGTGCTCCGTTTTATGTGTGGGCTTTTCAGGGCAGTGGAAGTGGCTTACTGGGAGGAAGTGGGTTAGGCCCTCCTCCTCTCCATAATGGGCAGAAGAGGCAGCAGCCATCTCAGACTGAACACACACACACACACACACACATATAACTGCCAGCATACCAGCAGGTCCCTGTGGGTGCTCACAGTTGGCATCTCTGCTGGCACGCTGGCACCCCCTACACCATCTGCCTCTCGCCAGCCTCCATCTCTCCATCACTCTCTCTCTCTCTATCTCTCTCTCCATCTCTCTCTCTCCCTCTCCATGTCTTTCTCTCTGTGTCTCAGGAGTCCCTCTGGTCAAGCTACTGTGTTCTCTTACTCTCTCTTTCTCTCTCTTGCTCTCTCTCTCGCTCTCTCTCTCTCTCTCTCTCTCTCTCTCTCTTGCTCTCTCTCAGTCCAGTTCAATTCAATTTCAAAAGAGCTCTATTGGCATGATTGAATTTGTATTGCCATAGCAATAACCCCCCTCTTCTCTTCTTCAGCCAGACTGATAAAGCAGGCCAGGCCGAGAAATGCTTTCCCTTCATAGTTACTCATTTAGAGCAGTTTTCCCTTCATAGGCTGACCTCACTCTTTTAGAGGACTTTTCCCTTCATAGTTACTCTTTTAGAGGACCTTTCCCTTCATAGTTACTCATTTAGAGCAGTTTTCCCTTCATAGTTACTCCTTTACAGGACTTTTCTCTTCATAGTTACGCAGTGTTCTCCATGTATGCATGTGAAGGGCAGGAGCTGTCCTGCACTCTAGCTGTTAAGGACGGGGCCACGCAGAGAGGCGTTTGCGTTGCTTCAGCTCCACTTGAACACGCCCTTCCTCTTCCTCTTCCTCTTCCTGTTGTGGTCAGAGCGCGGCCAAGATGATCAAGGAGACCATGGACAAGAAGTTTGGGAGCTCGTGGCACGTGGTCATCGGCGAGGGGTTCGGCTTCGAGGTCA
The DNA here is from genome assembly GCF_017589495.1 of Alosa alosa. Taxonomy (NCBI): domain Eukaryota; kingdom Metazoa; phylum Chordata; class Actinopteri; order Clupeiformes; family Clupeidae; genus Alosa; species Alosa alosa. Next base: position 24,947,699 of record NC_063210.1, on the reverse strand, counting down.
CGCACGAGGTCAAGAACCTGCTCTACATGTTCTTCGGCGGGAGCCTGGCCGTGTGTGTGTGGAAGTGCTCCTAGCACACGCACACACACAGAGACACACACACACACACACACACACACAGCTTTCACAAATCAGCTGGATTGTCACTACCTACTGTTTTTAGTATTTCTACTGTATGTGCACAGTGTATTCCACAGTACACCAAACACAACGGCACACTCTCTTACCAGCCAACCTAACAAACACACACACACACACACACACACACACACACACACACACCTGATAGGCCGTGGTCAGGGCTGAAGACACATCAGCTCGTTGGCATGGGGAGTGTGTGTAGTGTCTCAAATGATATACAGCCTCTGCTATGCAGTCCTTTTCCTGCTTCAGGTGTGTGTTGATTTGTGACTAACTGATTGGCTGAGAATGTGTGTGTGTGTGTGTGTGTGTGTGTGTGTGAGCATCATTTCTCTCCCACTCTCAGTCTGTGGAAGCTGTCTGATTCACATACGCGTAAGACCCCCCTCCCATCACCTAAACACACGCACACACACGTTTCCTTCCGCTCAGCTGCATGACGTGTGTGTGTGTGCGTGTGCGCGCGCGTGTGTGTGTGTGTGTGCGTGTGTGCATGTGTGAAGGAGAGAGAGAGGGACATGATGTGAGAGAGTGTGTGTCTGTCCTGTTACATTCCATTACATACTTTTCTAAAAATGCATCTCAATCTTGTATGTCTGTCTCCTATTCTTCTTTTGCTCTCTCTCTCTTCATCTCTCCATCCCTCCATCTCTTCCTCATTCTCTCTCAATTCATCTCACCATCACTTCCTCTTATTCTCTCTCTCTCTCTCTCTCTCTCTATCCCTCGCTCCCCTTTGGCACACACTTTGTGGGTCCCTGAGCTCACACCATCTGTCACACTCGTTTGCTGTTTTTTTTATCTCTGTCTTTTTTCTGCCTTCATCTCTCCCTCTTTATCTCTGTATTCCCCTGAAACCTCTCCCTCCCTCCGTCCGCCCGTCCAGCCTTTATCTCTTTAATCTGACCTCCAGTCTGACCCCACCACTACATCCCCCACAACCCCCGGCACCAAGTCCACACTACATCCCCCACAACCCCCGGCACTAAGTCCACACTACATCCCCCACAACCCCCGGCACCAAGTCCACACTACATCCCCCACAATCCCCGGCACAAAGTCCCCTCATGGAAAATGCCACAGGGATTTCTCAAATGTTCTTAATGTATATACTTGAATACCATTGTATAAAACAAAAAAATTCTCACTCTAGAGAATACATTCATATTAGCTTTGTTGGTATATATTTTGTATGAAAAGGGCTCGACATTTCAAAGAATGCTTTTTGGTTTTTAAATAAACAAGAGGCTGCAACTCTGCGGTCGTGACCAAACTCCCACCCCAGGCTGACCCCCACCCTTTATAGCATCGTAATGAGACAACGTCAGAATATTGTGTAACCTGTTGAGGCTGTCTTTAGTATGTCATCATTGTAGAATGACAAAGAATGTTTGCCATATTGTTGCTGCGTGTGAAGACTCTGTGTGCTGGTAAGACCGAAGACGACATCTTCCAGATCAGCGCTCTGTCCTACAGAGGGATGGACCAGTGGAACATAGGCGCTTGAGGCAGGTCTCAGACCAGCTGGAAGCCCTGAACTGTAACAACTGGACCCATGTTCGTTGACTCTATAACTATTCCACCGTCAATACTGTAAGAATATTTGTCTCCTAGAACTGTTTCCGTCACAGAACACACTAATAAAGTGCCCTGGAATGTTCTCACCTGGACATCGCGCTCACCTGTCATTATTCACGACTAGTATTCTTTCCTTTGATTAGAGCAGGACTGCATGAACTCAGTCAGGAGGGCTATAAAAACAAAGAGTGCTCTTTGGTAGTTGTGTCGGTTACACTTTACTTGACAGTATCGACATAAGAGTGACATGACACTGTCGTGACGCATGAAACCTAACCCTAACCCTAAACCTAGCCCTAATCCTAACCTTAACTTGTTGTGACAAAACCAGAATGTCACTTGATAACAGAAGCGTTACGTCATAAACGTTTATGACTTAATTATGACATGTTCATGACAATGTCATGTTACTCTTATGTCGACACTGTCAAGGAAAGTGTAACCGTTGTGTCTCTGTGGCAGCCTCAGTCAGGTAGTCTGATCAAATAAGTGTGTGTTTATAATACACTCTCTTTCTGCCAATCCCTCGTTCCCCTTTGGCACCCACTCTATGGGTCTCTGATTTATAATACACACACACACTTATACATAGTTATGTATTATAAATACACACTTCTTTGACTTTCACAAATCTGCTGTAATCAGCCTCCTCAATCTCCGCTGTCTGCCCAGACGGATCCATTAGTACCAGAGAAAGTGTGTGTTTGCGTGTGTTGGGGGGGTAGTGTTGAGCCCACCTAAGGGGATGGATGTCAGATGACTAATTAATAGGCGTCTGTGACTCTAGAAAAGGTTGCCAGCGGCCTCCCTCTGTGTGTGTGTGTGTGTGTGCGCGCGCGCGCGTGTCTGTGTGTGTGTGTGCACTTTGCTAGGCCAAACTTCTCTGAACATACATAAATGGCAATGCACAATTCTATACACAAACCCTGTGACCCTGCACAAAGCACAGTGTGTGCTATTGACTGCCTGGCAGAAAAAGGCAAAAGAATATATTTCATTACTGTAATCATCATGCAATTATAAATGCAGTTCAACAACCAGCACACGACTGAAATGGGATTGTGTGTGTGCATGTATGTATGCTTGCTGTGTGTGTTACCTGTGTGTGTGCATGTATGCTTGCTGTGTGTGTGCATGTATGTATGCTTGCTGTGTGTGTGCATGTATGTATGTTTGCTGTGTGTGTTACCTGTGTGTGTGCATGTATGCTTGCTGTGTGTGTGCATGTATGTATGCTTGCTGTGTGTGTGCATGTATGTATGCTTGCTGTGTGTGTTACCTGTGTGTGTGCATGTATGTATGCTTGCTATGTGTGTTACCTGTGTGTGTGCATGTATGCTTGCTGTGTGTGTTACCTGTGTGTGTGCATGTATGTATGCTTGCTGTGTGTGTTACCTGTGTGTGTGCATGTATGTATGCTTGCTGTATGTGTTAGCTGTGTGCATGTATGTATGCTTGCTGTGTGTGTGCATGTATGTATGCTTGCTGTGTGTGTGTGTGTGTGTGTGTGCATGTATGTATGCTTGCTGTGTGTGTTAGCTGTGTGCATGTATGTATGCTTGCTGTGTGTGTGTGTGCATGTATGTATGCTTGCTGTGTGTGTTAGGTGTGTGCATGTATGTATGCTTGCTGTGTGTGTGTGTGCATGTATGTATGCTTGCTGTGTGTGTTAGCTGTGTTCATGTATGTATGCTTGCTGTGTGTGTTAGCTGTGTGTGTGCATGTATGTATGCTTGCTGTGTGTGTGTGTGTGCGTGCATGTATGTATGCTAGCTGTGTGTGTTAGCTGTGTGTGTGCATGTATGTATGCTTGCTGTGTGTGTTAGCTGTGTGTGTGCATGTGTGTATGCTTGCTGTGTGTGTGTGCATGTGTGTATGCTTGCTGTGTGTGTGTGTGTGTGTGTGCATGTATGTATGCTTGCTGTGTGTGTGTGTATGCTTGCTGCGCGTGTGTGTGTGCATGTATGCTTGCTGTGTGTGTGTGTGTGCATGTATGTATGCTTGCTGTGTGTGTGTGCATGTGTGTGTGTGTGTGTGTGTGTGTAGGATATTGCTTTTCGGATATGCACATTACATAAATGGTTTATGTTCTTTGAGTTTGTTTGCGTGTGTGGAAGTGTGTGTGTGTGTGTTTGCGTGTGTGGAAGTGTGTGTGTGTGTGTGTGTTTGCGTGTGTGGAAGTGTGTGTGTGTGAGTGTGTGACTATCTGCCATGCTATAGTCCCGCCTCTCTCCCAGCCCACACAGAGCTCTGTTTGGTGGACGTGGGCAGTAAGGGTCACAGTTACACACACACACACACACACAGACACAGAGCTCTGTTGGGTGGACGTGGGCAGTAAGGGTCACAGTTACACACACACACACACACAGACACAGAGCTCTGTTGGGTGGAAGTGGGCAGCAAGATGAAGAGGGTCATAGCTACACACACACGCGCACTCAAGACACGCACGCACACACATCACACATCCCCACACACACAAACACACGCACACACACACATACACAAACACATACATATCCAGCTTAGCTTTGGTGAAGGTAGGCAGCGAGGTGGACAGGGTCATCACCACACACATTCACACACACACAGACACCTCTTTCATCTCATGTATTCACACACCTGTCTAATGCATCATTCAGCAAACTAATGAATTCATCCAGACACTCACTCACAAGTTATGCTAGTCAAGCAGCGAGTTGCAATGCCTTCATGAGCTATGTGTGTGTACGTGCGTGTACGCGCGCGCGTGTGTGTGTGTGTGTGTGTGTGCGCGCGTCAGGGTTTTTAGCCACTTTCAACAGCATCTTCAGATCAACATAGAGAACAGTGAGCTCTTCCAAATACTGTGCCAAATACTACCCAACAGGAGTGTCTGTAAGTATACTGTACTGTAAGCGTACTATACTACCCAACAGGAGTGTCTGTATTGTAAGTATACTACCCACGGAAGTCTATGTACTGTACTCTCCAACAGGTGTGTCTAAACTCAAAAAAACTATTCATGAGGTTAGTAGATAAAACTTAAAATTAAGAACATTTTCGACATAAAAAATAATTTTGTTACTTGTACATGTATAGGTGAGTTGACAACTTATTTTAAGGAGTTTGTCATACTGAAAAAGAAAGAAAGCCGTCACAACTTATTAATGGATTTTCAACAAACAGTCTTGCTTGCACCTAACAATAGATAATGATCGTGACCAAACTTAAAGCTCATAATAGCTCTGAACGTTCAGAACCTTCCAGACCACACCTGAGAAGTAACAGAAATGTTGGAACAGGATCCTGTACATTCAGAGATGGATTACTGAACGGGCCTACAGGGCCCAGGCCCAGGGGCCCAAGGGGTTAGGGGGCCCTGAAGCCCAAGCCTTTGCATGGAATCATTGCCTCAATATCAACAAGTCAGGATGTAGGCTATGAATCTGATTGACTTTAGTATTGTCCATCCCCAAAATGCACCAGAATACAGGAAATCACATCAAACGGGGCCCGAAAGTTCATAATCCGCCTATGTGTACATTGAACATCAAAGGTATGTGCAAAGTAGTCTATTATTTTTGTGTTTGTCTTATAAGCAACAGCTATCAAACAACGGTACACAGTGCATCAAAATCATTGTCACGTGACACTACATATGAAATTAGCGTTACAGCTTGCCCTTTTGCTAATTTGAACATTTGAAAAGATGGATTTTAGCTAGCTATCTACAGACAGTAGCTATCGTGTCTTCCAAGTTAGCTGCTGCTTGCCTGGTAATTGAACTATTTGAAAAGATGACTTTGGTAACTGGCGTCTTCCAAGTTACCTGCAGCCTACCCTTTGATAATTCGGAGTTAGTAAAGGTAACTTTTAGCGGTCTGGTGTCTTCAAACTTCTGTTACATTTTGTTTCACCGTGGCGGCTGTATTCAACACTTAGCTGCTAACATTTTAGCATTGCTAGCTGTAACACTGCACATTTTTGAGGATAATATTTGGTCGTCCTAGTTAAGCCTAACATTGTCACTATTTATGAAGGTTTGTGGGCCATTTGACATTCTTAGCTAAACCTGAATGTGACAGAGCGCAGTGCGTCTGTCACTGGCAAAGGCGGCTTTCCCGCCGCAACGGGAACAATGACTTTACAAACATTTGCACAAAGACAGCGCTATTAAATCATGTTGCGATGTTGATTTGTTTTGATAACATGTTGTGAATGCCACAGACCTGAGGCGTGTCAGGACGGGGTTAAGTTAAACTAGAAATTGGTTTAAGGGAAACATACAGGGAATCAAAGCCGCGATATGCGGTATAGAGGTTGAAGCGTATCTATTTATCAGTAATGTAAGCGTTCTCTAAAAGCGCGCATTATAACACCAATGCTTACTAGCTGGGAGATGGAAGTGCTTTGTCCGAGTGTATGTATGATTGTGTGTATGTACTTTGCCTGTTCTCGGTGCTTCAGTTGCTTTCCGGCAAACTGGAGTATTGGAGCAAGGACACTTTTCATCTTTTCGCCCAGGCGGGGAGTGCTTATTAAGCGCAGGTGGGTTTAGAGTGGTAATATTATTTGGTGCTTAGTGAGGTTTATTATGACATTGTATGGAAATATCATGAACGATTGTTAGTAATGTGTATTGCCTATGCCATGTGTTAACCAAAGGGTGGTGAATTTGAATTAATTGATTTGTTGCTATGCATGGTTTAGTCCAGTGTTTTAAATGGTGTCTGCAGAGCGCAGTCAAAAAAATTTCCTTCTCAGGAGTGAGAGGTCCTGTTGAAAGGCCTCTGAGGTAGGCATAGACCCTAGTGGGCATTGTCCCGGTGTTTGTTTTCCTTTTGTATCAGTGTTTTTTGTTTCCTGTTTTGTCTGTTGCATAAACCTGCCGGTAGCTTAATATTAATACTAATAAAAAAAAAAGGAGATTACATCAACTTGAATTTCATTGCCGGAGTCTCACCATCCGCTTGGACGCATTACTACATTTGGTGGCAGTGGAAAACTACAAGTGTCCTAAGACCAGGCTGAAATGTCAAGGTAAAGATGGCTCCAAAGGCTCACAAGAAAAAAGAAGTTGGGACGGAGGCGAAAAGTGTTGACGACCAGACACAAGGGGAAGAGGGGGAAGCTCTCCACAATCTACAAACAATGTTCATGCAATTCATGCATCAGCAGAAGCAACAAGAAGAAAGGTATGTTCGAGAGCAAGCACGACAAGAACAAAGATGGAAGAATATGACCCAGCAATTTGCCCTTCTGCAAGGTGAAGTCCAGCGAGAAAGGCAAGAGAGAGGGAGAGGACTCTCCTCGTCGGCGCCAGCGTCCAGAGCCCCAAGTCCAGCACGAGGTATACTGAGTTGGGATGGAGGGCCAGCGACAGGGGGCCAAGCAGCAGTCCCAACAAGAACACCAGCAGCAGCAGCAGCATCAGGTCTGACGGCAGGGCCTACGCCAGCAACAGCAGCACCAGTAGATCTGATGGCAGCGCCTAATCCAACAGCGGCAGCAGCAGATCGGACGGTAACATCTACGCCAGCGGCAGCAGCAGGGTGGAAGGCAGCACCTACCCCAGCAGCAGCAATGGCGGCAACAGCGGCAGCCACTCCAGCGGCAACGGCAGGGGTCCAAGCGGAAGCAGCGGCAACAGCGGCAGCCACTCTAGCGGCAACGGCAAGGGTCCCAGCAGCGGGGTCGGCAACAGCGGCAGCAACTCCAGCGGCAATGGCAGGGGTCCAATCATCAGCAGCGCCAGGGGATCCAGCGGCAATGGAGCAGGGTCGACAATTCACCGGGTGGAAGGGTCCAAAAATGCAACGTCTTGCAGAGGACGAGGATATCGAGCACTTTTTGGCTACTTTCGAACGTATGGCAGCTATCAGTCAGTGTCCAAGGGCCGAATGGGCATTGAATCTGGTACCGTTGCTCTCGGGAAAAGCAAGAGCAGCATACCTGGCAATGGATATATCAGAATCATGGGATTACGACAAAGTCAAACAAGCCATCTTGGAAAAGTTCGAAATACACCCGGAAACGTACAGGCACCAGTTTCGTAACTCCCCAGTACTGCCGGGTGAAACGCCTAAGGAGCTGTTCACTAGGCTGAGGGAGCTGTTCAACAAGTGGGTGTGCCCTCAGTCACACTCTAAAGAGGAGATTGGAGACATGCTCGTGCTAGAGCAGTTCCTCAGGATGGTCAACAGCGACGTCCGCCTCTGGATCAGAGAACATAACCCCAGATCGGCCAGAGAAGCTGTGCTTTTAGCAGAGGACTTCATTACAGCGCGGCGGGGACAGAGAGCATACCAACTGGGGTGGGTAAGAGAATCCAATGTTCCACATTCTGTCAGAAAGGAGGGTGGGCAGGAGATTAAATCGGGGAACAAAGAGTTCAAGACAAAATGCTGATGATGTTAAATGTTACTTTTGTGGCCAGATAGGACACATTAAGCCTAACTGCCCCAGTAGAAAGCCTAAGCAAACCCATATTTGTTCGTACCTCAGCAGAGGGAAGATGGGGACTCGGTGGGGTGGGAATCCATGACCATGGTGAAGGTGAATGGTAAGCAGCTAGAAGCACTGATTGACACGGGCAGCAGCCAGAGTTTGATTAGTGCTAAGTGGCTAGCAAAGGAGAAGGTCCACTCCGAGAAGAATTTGGTCATTCGTTGTATCCATGGGGATGAGGTAGCTTACCCCACAGCAGATGTTTATCTGGAAGTCGAGGGAGTGTCTTACCTAGTCACAGTCGGAGTAGCTGACAACTTACCTTATCAGGTGGTGTTGGGAAAGGATATTCCTGGGTTAGCCTCCCTAGTTGAGCCAGAGAAGAGTTGTAACATGGCAATTACACGGGCACAAAGTAAGGCAGGGGTGACGGCTAGGTCATGGGAGTCCTTACCTTTTCCAGTGGGCTCACGTCCAAAATCTAAGAACCTTAGGAGGAAAGAGAAGTTCCAGGGTACTCGACTAGATGAGAGGGATCCACAGCCCAAGATAGGAGCTGATTTCGATCTGGCAATACCAACCGATATCAGACAGTTACAAAGAGAAGACGCCTCAATCAAGTCTTTGTTTAAAGACTTGGTTGAGGATCAGAAGGGGGATGCACTAGGGCCCAAGTACAAACTAGAGCGAGGCATTCTTTATCGGCATGGGGAAGAGGGAGAGCAGTTGGTACTTCCCCAAAGGTCACGTCAGATGGTCATGGAGCTGGGTCACTCAAGTGGGTGGGGTGGGCACCTAGGGCAGAACAAGACCTGGGAGAGGATTGTGGATAGGTTTCACTGGCCCAACATGTATACCGACATAGTGAACTTCTGCAAAACCTGTCCGCAATGTCAGATGACCGCACCCAATAAGAAGAGGGATCGAGCCCCATTAGTATCAATGCCAGTCATAGATGTCCCATTTAGCAGGGTGGCTATGGATATCGTCGGGCCATTAGAGCGTAGTCATAAGGGCAACAGGTACATCTTAGTGATTATGGACTACGCAACAAGATACCCAGAGGCGTTCCCACTGAGAAATGTGCGGGCTAGACAAGTGGCCAATGCATTCCTTCAGTTAGTGTCGAGGGTGGGCATACCCAAGGAGGTTCTTACAGACCAGGGGACAAATTTTACATCACAGCTGATGAAGCAGGTGTATAACTACCTGGGTATAAAAGGCCTGAAAACAACACCTTACCACCCTCAAACGGACGGCTTAGTGGAGCGTTTTAATAAGACTCTTAAAAGTATGCTCAGGAAATTTGTCGCAGAGACTGGCGCCGATTGGGATGACTGGCTACCCTACCTCCTTTTTTCATATAGGGAGGTTCCTCAGGCTTCCACAGGCTTCTCACCTTTTGAACTGCTGTATGGGAGAAAGGTGAGGGGGCCGCTAGATGTTCTCAAGGAAGCTTGGGAGGGTGAACAGCCAGAGCAGAGAATGAACATTTTGTCCTATGTCTTAAAAATGCGAGACCGGATGCAACAACTGACAGAGTTGGTGAAAGAAAATATGCAGGCAGCGCAGGCCAAGCAGAGGAGGTGGTACGACACGGTAGCGACAGACAGGGCTTTTAAACCAGGGCAAAAGGTGTTACTGTTGCTACCAACCTCGGAGAGCAGCCTGTTAGCCAAATGGCAGGGGCCTTATGAGGTCCTCAGCCGAGTCGGTAAGGTCACTTACATGATCGCCACCCCAGCAAAAAAAAAAAAAAAGAACCAAACTTTCCCACATCAACATGCTCAGGGAATGGCAGGCCAGGGAGCATCCTGTGGGGCAGCAGCTGTTTGCTAGGGCAGTTGCAGAAGAAGAGGAATGGGAAGAACAGTATTTTCGGTGGGCGCCCAAGGGAGACAAGGGTTGAGCTGTCACACCTCTCCAAGGCCCAGCAGAGGGAGCTGAGGGCCTGTATTCCGGCAGGAGTGTTCAGTGAGAGCCCAGGCCAGACTAGCCTGGTGGAGCATCAGATTCATGTGAAATCAGCAGGGCCAGTGAGACTCCCATGTTACCGCATGCCAGCTCAACTACTGCCTAAGATCAAGCAGGAGATTGAGGCTATGCGGGAGATGGGTGTCATAGAACCGTCCACTAGCGAATGGTCCAGTCCTATTGTCCTTGTCCCCAAGAAGGATGGAACACTGAGGTTCTGTATGGATTTTAGGAAATTGAACGCAATCTCTTCCTTTGACCCGTATCCAATGCCTAGGGTGGATGACTTGATCGACCGCCTGGGCAATGCGAAGTTCCTGTCAACCCTGGATTTGAGCAAGGGGTACTGGCAGGTGCCATTGGCGGAGGGTTCAAAGCAGTTCACAGCCTTCCGGACACCTTTTGGATTTTACCAGTTCGCTTACATGCCCTTTGGCCTACAGGGGGCAGCAGCGACGTTTCAACGTCTCATGGACCAGGTGCTGGAGGGTGCCAGGGACTACGCATCAGCATACATTGATGATGTGGTGATCCACAGCCAGTCCTGGGACCAGCACCTGGTTCATGTGCGAGATGTGATGGGGCGGCTGAAAAGGGCTGGCCTGACGGTCAATCACCGAAAGTGTACCTTAGCCCAGTCAGAGGTGCACTATCTTGGCTATATCATCGGAGGGGGGACAATCAAGCCACAAGTGGGGAAGATCAGTGCTATCCTGGAGACACCTGTGCCAACCACCAAGCGCCAAGTCCGGGCCTTTCTGGGCATGGTGGGGTGGTATAGGCGTTTCATACCACAGTTTTCCAGCAGGGCGGCAGCACTGATTGACCTTACCCGGAAGTCTAGCCCCAATCAGGTGCAGTGGTCAGAGCAATGTGCTAAGGCCTTTGTTGAGCTGCGGAGTTGTCTAACTAAGAGCCCAATACTGCAGAGTCCAGACTTTTCACAGCCCTTCACGGTGCAGACTGATGCATCGGGGGTGGGGCTAGGGGCCGTCCTGTTGCAGGGAGAGCCCGGTGAACAAAAACCGGTGGTCTTCCTCAGCAGGAAGTTATTTCCCAGAGAACAAAGGTACTCAACTTTTGAAAAGGAGTGTCTGGCGATTAAGTGGGCACTGGACTCATTAAGGTACTATTTGGTTGGAAAGGACTTTACACTGGAGACAGACCATCGGGCCCTCCAGTGGCTCGATCGTATGAAGGACACAAATTCGCGGGTAACTAGGTGGTATCTGTCCCTGCAGCCGTACAGGTTTGTTGTGCAGTACAGGGCTGGCACAGAAAATGTGACTGCGGATTTCCTGTCGAGGGTCTTCGGGGACGAAGACTCTTGAGGGGGGGGTAATGTGACAGAGCGCCAGTCGTCTGTCACTGGCAAAAGCGGCTTTCCGCCCGCCAACGGGAACAATGACTTTACAAACATTTGCACAAAGACAGCGCTATTAAATCATGTTTGCGATGTTGATTTGTTTGATAACATGTTGTGAATGCCACAGACCTGAGGCGGTCAGGACGGGGTTAAGTTAAACTAGAAATTGGTTTAAGGGAAACATACAGGGAATCAAAGCCGCGATATGCGGTATAGAGGTTGAAGCGTATCTATTTATCAGTAATGTAAGCGTTCTCTAAAAGCGCGCATTATAACACCAATGCTTACTAGCTGGGAGATGGAAGTGCTTTGTCCGAGTGTATGTATGATTGTGTGTATGTACTTGCCTGTTCTCGGTGCTTCAGTTGCTTTCCGGCAAACTGGAGTATTGGGCAAGGGACACTTTTCATGCATCTTCAGCCCAGGCGGGAGTGCTTATTGGCGCAGGTGGGTTTAGAGTGGTAATATTATTTGGTGCTTAGTGAGGGTTTATTATGACATTGTATGGAAATATCATGAACGATTGTTAGTAATGTGTATTGCCTATGCCATGTGTTAACCAAAGGGTGGTGAATTTGAATTAATTGATTTGTTGCTATGCATGGTTTAGTCCAGTGTTTTAAATGGTGTCTGCAGAGCGCAGTCAAAAAAAGGATTCCTTCTCAGGAGTGAGAGGTCCTGTTGAAAGGCCTCTGAGGTAGGCATAGACCCTAGTGGGCATTGTCCCGGTGTTTGTTTTCCTTTTTTGTATCAGTGTTTTTTTGTTTCCTGTTTTGTCTGTTGCATAAACCTGCCGGTAGCTTAATATTAATACTAATAAAAAAAAGGAGATTACATCAACTTGAATTTCATTGCCGGAGTCTCACCATCCGCTTGGACGCATTACTACACTGAACATAATAGGTTAGGCCAACATGTATTTATTTTTTTTTACTGTGGAGAAGTTTGAGGAATATTCTGTGTCAATCCCTGCAAACCACGTTGTAGATTTTGTTCATTTTGTTGTTTGTTTTGAGGTCAATTTTCTAACATTGTGCCTTTCTTTTATACAGATAAATGAATAATTCAGACGGATCTCTACATTCATTCATTGCAAAACTGGACCAGTTTCCATTGCTTTAAAAATAAACAATGCTATCAGAAGATTGGAATTGCTGTGTGCTTTTATTCAGACAGAAGTGAAGTAAGTTACTTTAACTTAAAAAGATCCATGCAAATTGTTACCTTAATTTTTTTAAGTCATTTAAACTCAAGTGTTTTTTTGAGTAAATATTGTGAGACTTTTATAGTTAGAAGAACTCAATTAGTTTAGCACAATCAACCTGATTTGTCCTCTAAAATATTAATGAAGTTGAACCAACTTTATTATATTAATTTGATCATATAATATAATTCAGTTCTAACTATATAAGTCTCACAATATTTACTAAAAAACGGCTTGAGTTGAAATTACTTAAAAAGATTGACGCAAATTGTTACCTCAATTTTTTTAAGTTGAGTCAGTGTATTATTTAGAGTGATATGTACTGTAAGTAGCTTCATCTGTAGCACTTTTCTCTGACAAGTCCCACACACTTCCCAGGCAATGCTAGAGCACAAAAGGCAGCACAGACACTAATGCGCAAGACATATACTGAGAATATACTGAGACGTACAGGACACAATGCAATAAACAACACCAACTAGAGGCAGTCTTTAAATATAGAGGTTAAGCGTGTGAATATCTGACCAGTGGCTGACCTGTTCAGTGTTGATACGTGTAAGTGATAACACTTGGCCAGTCAGTAGACATGGGATGAATTGAGTGACTGAGTGAGAAAACTGAGTGATTAGGTGCTGTGCTGTGGTGAAGATTTGTATTTTTGTTCTCCCAGAAGTCTAGACACTCTCCCTCTCTCTCTTTCCCCCTCTCTCTCTACCCCCCCTCTCTCTCTCTTTCTCCCCTCTCTCTTCCTCCCCTCATTTCACGTTGCCTCTCCTGAGAGTAATCTGCACTGCTTGGCTGCCTAAGGTAATTTCCTTTTTTCATTTCTCTATTCTCACTCCTTTCTCTTGTTCATTATCCTGTCACATGTTCCTCGCTTACTTTCTCTTGCACACACACACATACACACACATCACCTTCCATCATTTCAAGTTGACTCTGCTCCCTTCTTACTGCTCTTTCTACTCTTACTCATAAACAGATACTCTCTTGCACACACACACATACACACACATCACCTTCCATCATTTCAAGTTGACTCTGCTCCCTTCTTACTGCTCTTTCTACTCTTACTCATAAACAGATACTTTCTCTGCACACACACACACATACATACAAACACACACAGACACACTCTTGCTCATAAACAGATACTCTCTTGCACACACACACATACACACACATCACCTTCCATCATTTCAAGTTGACTCTGCTCCCTTCTTACTGCTCTTTCTACTCTTACTCATAAACAGATACTCTCTTGCACACACACACACATGCAATCCGGCTGACAGGGAAGCAGGGTGTCTAAAGAAACACTCACTCAGAGTTAGCACAGAGCCTTCTCATTGGAGCACATTATGCTTGGACAGCTACTCTTTTTTTCCTTGTTGAGACAAACATTCTTGTTTTTGTTATCCGTTGTCATCCTCCTTTCCATCCTCCTTTCTTTCTTTCTTTCTTTCTCTCTCTTTCTTTCTTTTCTAATTAGAGACAGATTGCTGGATTGTCGGATAGTGGGGATTATACAAGCTCTCAGGGGAATGATTGCATAGGGCTTTAGAGAGAGCGAGAGAAGGATTGAGCAGGAGGGAAGGAATGAAAGAGAGGTGGAGAAAGAGAAGGATTGGGAATGATAGAGGGAGAGAGAGATGGAGAGAGGATCGGGAGTGAAGGACAGAGAGAGAGAGAAAGTTGCAAAGTGAGTGAGTTTTAGAAAGGAAGAGAAGAGCAGCAGCCATTCCGCTGGGAGAATCACACATGTCTAGAAATGGGATTAAGATTATGTAACAGTACAAGAGCGTGTGTGTGTGTCTCTGTGTATGTTCTTGTATGATAGGATGATCATTTTCACCATCAGAGGAGGGTCTTATTTGAGCTTCGGGTCTAATTATCTATGTGAGAAAACACACATGCACACACATACACACACACATCACCTTCCATCATTTCAAGTTGACTCTGCT